>NC_027750.1:37802720-37803392 GCF_000695525.1 Brassica oleracea var. oleracea
CGACCTCGTCGTGGGATATGTAAATAAGCTGAACCAGGAAACTTATCAGATAAGGAGCAAGAGCTGAAAGAGTGGATACGAGTTGAACTGAAAACCCAGTTGGGTAAATTGCGGAACGAGATTTTTGACTGGTTGCATCATAATAGGGGAGGCTCGTCCACGGTTCCGCAAAACACAGCAGCCAGTAAAACAAACAGAGACCACAGTCACGCTGACCCTACCGGCATGGAAGTTCCAAAGAAACGACGTCCGTTCAGTGGTGATGGTAATGATGAAGCTGAAATATTTTGGTCTGATAGTAAGAAACACAAGAAGAACAACGGCGATGGGTTTAGCGACGATGAGACGATGAGAATGCATGATAATCATTGTGATGGTCGTACGCCAAATGCTCGCTTCTGGGAAAAGGTAATCAAACTGCTCCTACAATTTTTAATGATAAACAATGCCTGAATCCCGGTCTAACTTTTTTGAGGAAAATTCAACGTGTAGGTAGATTCAATGGCGGGCGAATGCCCCTCTTTCTCGAATTCGGCAAACATTCCAGCAGAAGTCGATGTTTCAACGCCTATTGGACCAGAAACTGTATCAAAGCCAGCAAAACCAACTCTCCCGGAGCCGTTGGAGGTAAATAGATTATAACAATGAATTTATAGGCTCTAGATATATTAT
>NC_027750.1:37803547-37808419 GCF_000695525.1 Brassica oleracea var. oleracea
TGGTCTGGTATTCAGGTTAATAGTTCAGGTATTCAGGTCAATTTATGTGGTTTACAGGAATACTGATTTGTTTGGTCTGGTATTCTAGTTAATTTAAGAGGTCTTTTGCTTAAGTAGTCAGGTATACAGATCTGTTTGATAGTTTTCAGGTGAGTTTCAGAGGTATTCATCTTAGTTAGTCAAGTGTTCAGCTAATTTTGCCAGGTGTACAGATTATGTTGATTAGGTGTTCGGATTTTTTTATCAGGAGTTCAGTTTAGTTTGTCAGGTATACACCCAAGTTGTTAGGTGAACATATAAACTACATCTGAATCGAAGTATTTGAATGAGCTATATCTGAACGTTGTCAGGGCGAGGGGGGAGATGAGTCTCCAATATCAGGGCTAAATTTGTTAGCAGAAGAGGTTGAAAAGGGGACACGAAGTGACAATGTCTATAAAGATCCACAGGAGAACACTTGTAGGATGCTTACCGTTTGGTCTCATCCTGAATCTTACGTTCTTCCGCCGGAGGAACAAGGTGGTAAAGCGTCACCGACAAATTCTGAAGATTACAAGACACCGCCAGAGGATGATCCGATGACTGAATCTCGCACACCAAACGTTGGGAATTCGAAGCTGAGTCGATATCTGACTAGGTCATTTAAAAAAGCAGAGCTAGAAGGGAAATGTATTCCAATAAGCTCAACCAAAAAAGATGACCTCCAGACAAAGCGTATTCTGAGACGTTCAACAAAGATTGGAGGAATGTACACCCCAGACAAGAGATTGAAGAAGCTTTTCCAAAGCTGCAAGAAACCCAAATATACGCGCTTAGCAGACTTGGAGAAAGCGCAGATTCAGGAGTTTCAGTCAATTCTCCGCGAGAAACCGGCACAGTAAGTTGTTTGGATATACTGTATAAATTTCTTGGACTGTCAAATGTTTAATATTGACTTTTGGTTTGTTTTCAAATTTCAGGGAATTCGAAATTGTTATTGGGATCCATGTCTCAAATAAGTTATTCCTGTCGTTGGCGAGGCCAACAAAATGGGTCAGTACCGAGGTATTCAAATCGTCAGAACTTAATCCGTTTTATTCAAGTTACAACACGGATTTCCACCGATTTAATGTTCTAATGGTTTGTACATATTTTTCAGCCCATTTCTGTGCTAATTAGTATGCTAGTAAGGCGACATGGACGCAATTATCTGAGTCGGAGGTGCAGATTTGTAGACTACGTCAGTATTGCGGGCATCATATCAAAGTTCGCATAGTTCGAGAAGGCCTCAGATAAATTGGGATTCAACTGGGGAGGGCTTGTCAGTTTCAGTTTCACCGGAAAAACGCCGCGTCGGAATGTTAAGAAGGTGTTGTTGGTTGATGTGGACAGGGTGTACGCCCCAATGATCTTTTCCCCACATCGTTGGGGCGTACACCCTGTCCACATCAACCAACAACACCTTCTTGTCATTCCGACGCGGCGTTTTTCCGGTGAAACTGAAACTGACAAGCCCTCCCCAGTTGAATCCCAATTACGCGCATTGCCTCATGTCTTAGCTGCGTTTTCGTCTCCTTCCGATAGTAGTCATCCTGAAGAAGACCAAGCATTTTCATGGGTGCGTCCAGACAATATTTACTTCAACGAAAGGTCTGCTGACTGTGGACCATACGCGGTCAAATTTCTGGAAATGCATGCAGCGGGATACTCCTATGAGGATATGGGGCAGATCGATGACAAAAAGGTGGACATATTCTGTCAGAAATACGCGATGGATACCAATGAAGAATTTATTGGAAACGCAAAATTTCAAAACGATGGTTGAAGACGTGTATACTGCCTGTTTCATTTCGTTTGTTAAACCGAATTGTTAACGGTTATTGTATCTTTTATTCATCCAGACACTATAATTCAAACAGATCAGTTTATCTTTGAAGGTTTTATATCGTATTTCTTATATATTTAGGGTTTAGGGTTTTTGGTTTAGGGTTTAGGGTTTAGAGTTTAGGGTTTAGGGTTGCATGTTTAGGGTTTAGGGTTATTGGAGTATAATATCCATGCAAGATCTCACCATAGTGTGTTAGTTATTTGTTTCAAAGGAAAACAATTTCAGAATTAGTTGGTGTTTTTACTGTTTTATTTAATAAGTATTAGAGTAAAATTTAAAAATAGATTGCAATAACTATTTCTCTGAGTGTGTTAGGTACAAAATGTGGGAGGGGACATTAACTTTCCTAGTAACTCATAAGACTCCTTTGTTTATTTCTTTATTCTATATATACATATTCAATGCTTCTGATAAACATCTCCAACAGAACTCAATAGTATGGCATCTCTAAACATCCCCAATCTTCCAGAAGAAATTTTGTGTAAAATAATAGAGATGGTGGGAGCGGATTCATTCTACTATCTTGGTGGTATTTTGCGGGCTGGGAAACGCGGTTATGCACTTGTCCACGAACCCTCCGCCTTAAGGAAGTTTAATGTTCAGCCAATGGTCAACTTTGCAACATGTCAAATCTGCACTGGTGGTCAGTTTCAGGAGTTTTTCATCAAGTGCGTAACAGCTGGCAACAAAAACGCTATCTACTATGAAGGGCTCTATGCAACACTGATCGTAGGTCCTCAGAAATGCATTAGAATATTGCAACCAAATGTCCCAAATCATGATTTATCAACTTTAGCAGTCGGCATTTTCAACGTGTGTATTGGCAATGACAAGGAAGCCAGTAAACTGTTTCAGCAGTTCGCAGCCAATCACTATGACCTTCGCTCGGATGCAATAGTTGGACTGGGAGCTGATCTAGAGTGGCGATTGATATCATTTGGAGCGCCATACATGAACAGATATGGTGCATCTTTCAAATTTCCGGATGATGAGGTAATCAAGTCACCAAGCTGCCTTTATGGCCATGATTACACAGTCGATTTTGAAGGTTCTTGTAAAAAATGCAGGCTATTTTGGATATGCTGCAACATTTCTCACATCCTCTAGGACTTTATTTATGTTATCCTCGATGTTATCTGTTTTCTATCGTATAGCTTAAGTATTCGTATTTTTCTTAAGTCCAAATTGTACCTAGTCCAAATTGTCCAAACGCAAAATAGACCATTCCAAAATAGACCATTCCAAATTGGACGTCCATGTCCAAATGGTTTTAGCCCATCTACAGTATTCGTATACCGTCAGTATTCGTATACCGTCAGTATTCGTATACCGTCAGTATTCGTATACCGTCAGTATTCGTATACCGTCAGTATTCGTATACCGTCAGTATTCGTATACCGTCAGTATTCGTATACCGTCAGTATTCGTATACCGTCAGTATTCGTATACCGTCAGTATTCGTATACCGTCAGTATTCGTATACCGTCAGTATTCGTCTGCCGTCAGTATTCGAATACCGTCAGTATTCGTATACCGTGAGTATTCGTATACCGTCAGTATTCGTATACCGTCAGTATTCGAATACCGTTAGTATTCATATACCGTCAGTATTCGTATACTGTTAGTATTCGTATACCACCAGTATTCGTATAATTAGCAATTCGTAATTTTACCAATATTAAACATGCATAAAAAGACAGCAATAATAAACAGAAATCATAAATTACATTATAAAATATAATAAAGAGTTAAAAAAAAAGAGGTCAACATAATTACAAAAAACAATAAAATTCAAAATATTTAATAATATTAAAAGAGGAGGAGGTTCCTAGTCGGAGTCGGAGGTGCTGTAGTCGGTGCCGGAGTTGTCTGGGTAGTTGTCCATCCTGAACTGCCCAGAACCCAATGTGTCGTCGGTCCATTGCTACTCCTCGGCGAATGTGTTTAGAAAGATGAAAAAGATATTAAATGACAACAGAGTAGTATATATATTACGAAAATAATTAATTAATTTTTTGGTAACAGACGCGGCGTTCCATTGCTACTCCTCGGTTTAAACCATGCGAATTAAATCGTTGCGACTCCTCGGTAGAATTAAATCTCCGACTGATTAGACCAAACAAAATAAAGTAGGAAACTTTCTTGTCGTAGACAGAGTTCACTTAAATTTATTTTCGTGTTAAAACCATATGTGTACGCGTGTTCGTACACCAACGAAGAGAGAGATGAGAATACTTTATGTTCATACATTAATTAGTACAAATATGTATAAAGAAGATGTCTTCTCCGTGTCAGAAGGTAGCCCTAATTTCAAACTACATTATGAAGCTTACGTAACCGAGGGTATAATGATGACTTCGTACACCTTAACCGAGGGTGTATAATGATGACTTTTGTACACATTATGAAACTACATGAATTCAAATGGGTTTGCTTCTTAATTGGATATGGATAGGCACATTATGAGATAAACAGTTAAAATTTGATAGAATAGTACAAATTAACCTTAACATAAAATTACATAACATAGTACAAATTAACCTTAGAATCCCTTAATCTTAACATAAAGAGTACAAAATTGATAGAAGAGTACGAAAATTACATAATAGATCCGACAAATGCTAAGATAAGCGATCCACCATAATTAATTGCTTAAGCTCTTTGATCTCCTCACGCATTTGCGCAAGTTCAAATTGCAGCTCACGGCGGAGCGACACCTCCTCAGCATACTGACTTCTCAAGCAATCCAGCTCTTCCTCGAGGGCGGTAAGGCAGTCATGACGGATGTGCAAACCATCGTTCTACAAGAAAATATATTAGATTTGTTAGCTAAAAAAAATACCATTTCCGTTAAAAATGGAGGCAAATTTAAGTATTGTGAACTCCAATATTACCTTAAAATCTTTGCATACGTAATAGTTTCTTCCTCTGTCATCAGCTTCCACGGTGATAGCTCCACCGCAGATACACTTCGTTGGAATTTTGTAATTGGCATAGACACAATT
>NC_027750.1:37809803-37811054 GCF_000695525.1 Brassica oleracea var. oleracea
CAGCTTGGAGCCTTTCATACTTCGATCTCATTAGTGCAGCTATTACTTTCGACGTCGCATGTTTCTTATATTGCGCTTTAGCATCAGATGTGCAGACATGCTTCAGTTGCAACTTCCTCACCTGATATGTCGAAGATTCCCCCAATTGCTTAGCCATAACCTAAAATTTGCAGTTTTTATCAATGCATTTCGCTGCGACGTAGTTAAACGCATGTTTGTGGAACTTGAACCTGAACACCTGCTTTAAGGCATAAATGTGCAAACTGATCTTGAATTCTTGCTTGCTACCGAATAGCTTCCCAGTGTAAATATTAGCATCTGCTAGAGTGAAGTCAATATCATCGACGGTATAATCGTTAACTGCTTCGTTGTTAGACGAAGCTTCTACGTCCTCAAATCCATAGAGCTCAACGGCTCTAACGGATTTCATGAGTGATTCGTCATCAGCCTTATCCTTTTCACGACGTCTTCTTGCGTCTTCCTCACGGCTTCGAGACCGAGGTACAGGTTCGATAAAGTCGTCATCCTCGTCTTCTCTAACCAGGGTTTCATGTGTCTGACCACCCGAAACACACTGAGGTACCGGTTCGACAAAGTCGTCATCCTCGTCTTCTCCAACCGGAGTTTCATGTGTCTGACCAACCGAAACACACATAGGTACCGGTTCGACAAAGTCGTCATCCTCGTCTTCCCCATCAGATGTATCATGTGTCGGTCTAGACGAAACACATTGAGGGACCTGCCCAACGAAATCATCACTGTCGTCAACTTCCCGAGTATGCATGTTGAACGGCTTTGGAGGAGTCTGGAGAACCAACATTTGGGAGCTGTTGTCCAAACTTGGGTCCTCTTCTTGATTTGGATCTGAATGATTCTCAGTGTCGGCCACTTGATCACTTGACTTGACACCTAAATTGTTACTTGCTTCTTCAATATTCTCCATCGAAATCCTAGATGAGCCTATGTAATCTCTACCCTCATCTACGTAATCTTCAAAAGTAGATGGTGGGTTTGCGGTACGCTGTTTGTTTGTAAATGAACCACTGCCTTTGATTGAAGAATGATTAGTTCGTCCACTCCTTGTTTTAGTCACCACCTCACCACGTACACCTCCATATGTTACGTTCGTTCGACCACCACCACCTACCCCTCCATCCTCATCCTTATCATCGTCCCATTCGCAATTTCGTCCAACAAAATCATGCCATAAATTGTAATCATAATCCTCATCGTCGTCATCTTCGCCTTCCC
>NC_027750.1:37812114-37813944 GCF_000695525.1 Brassica oleracea var. oleracea
ATAATATAATATTCAATTCGTCTCTTACACGCACATCCGGCGCGTGTGTGTCGGTATTCCTGAGGCAAGTTTTTCTGGGCAAAAGACAGCCTGGTCCCACGAATTTCAGCTCAAGATTGTTGGGCAAAAAGGTTAAAACTGTCCACTTTTTCTTCTCTCTCCTACTAGGTTGCCCAACAACCTAATTAAAACATGGGCTTGCCCAAATTTCTAATTCAAACTTAAAAGTTGCCCAATCTTCTAATTTTCCCTTAGATATATAACTTTACGCATATATTAGCAAATTTTATTGGACCTATTATCGTTTCGGGAAAATATTATTAATATTTAATAGATCTCGAATTAACTCACGGGTATTTGTACTTCGTAGACACTTTTGGTTGCAAATTGCAATATGAGTACCATTTATGTTCTTTTTTCTTGACACATAATAATAGGAAAAAAGTTTCTCAGCTACACCATGTATACTATAATATGATGCAAACCATCCAGAGTATATAAATGTGTCGATACCTACACAATGTATATGATAAATACATGGCACATATACGATGTTAATAAAAAATATGGTGCCAATATCATAACGAGATTTAATTGATTTTAGTTAAAATAATTGGGGTCAAAGCGTAATTAATTAAAGTTAAACTCCGACCCGAACCAAACGAAAAACCCGACCCAGACTTAACCATTTGCTCCCCCAAATCGATTTCATTTGGAAATCTAGGGTTCATCGTTCAACAGAGAGAAAGAGACAGAGAGATTGCAGAGAGGGGTTTGGTGTTATCGATTCAATATTAGTGAATTGGAATCCGGATGAGCTAATCGAAGAAACAAGGCGACAATGAGGTAAGAACCCTTGCTTGTTTACTTCGATTATTAGAATCAATTGATGGCTTTACCATGTTCTAATGCTATTTTAATGGTAACAACGATTCAATACCGGTGAAGATTAATTGCTTCCATTCCGGTGTGTTCAAATATGATGAAGATGAAAAGCTAAATTATGTTGATGGTTTTATGGATCAGTTCGAAATCAATGGTGATGAAGTTTTTGAAGAATTCCTGAAGATCATTGTTCTAAAAGTTAGTGTGGGGAGAATGTGGTACAAGTTACTGTATGAGGATATCTTAGAGAAGAAGGAGTTGCTTGAGAATGGAGAGAAAAACAAAAAGAGGATGGCTTCTAATGGTCGTTATTATGGGGAGCTTGATGTCTTCATAGAGAAACCTGAAACTAGTGAAGACGACGAGGTTGATGCTGAGCTACAGAACGACGAGGTTAATGGTAGAGAAACTGCAAGGACTGAGCTACAAAATGACGAGGTTGATGGTAGAGAGGTTGATGCTGAGCTACAAAACGACGAGGTTGATGGTGATGATGAAGCAGAAGAGAGTGAAGATGAGTATCAAGCGAGTGATAAATCTGATGATGAAGAGGATCTTGACAGAAATTTTGAAGAGGATCTTGAGATGTTTAGGGATGAGAACTATGACGATGAGATTGTAGACGATGATGAGGTATATCCTGACACGAAACAGTCATCTGATGATGAAGAGGAGCAAGCTGAGAGGATGGCTAATAGGGGTGAATTAGATGGCGTTTTTAGTCTTAGGCAGACCTTTTACAGTGGTGAAGAGTTCAAGAAGCAAGTGATCAAGTATATTCTGCAGTCAAGAAGAAATGTAGTCTATGACAGATGGGAGAAGACAAAGATTGGTGCTAAATGCAGTGGTAGAGGTTGTGTGTGGCGTATATACTGCTCAGTAGAGAGATCCATTCAGAAATGGATGGTGAAAGTGTACGTTAACACACATACTTGCCATCCCACA
>NC_027750.1:37814638-37820723 GCF_000695525.1 Brassica oleracea var. oleracea
AGAAGAATCATAAGTCTGATACACTGAAGCCTCTCTTCTGGCGCATTGCAATTAGCTACAACGAGGGTGACTATGAGAGGAGTTTGGACGTTTTCAAAAAGTTTGATCCGCTAGCAGCTGAAGAACTTATGAAGAAGGATCGTTCTACTTGGTGCAGGGCATTTTTCCGGATAGGTTCGTGTTGTTCTGATACACACAACAACTTCACAGAGTCTTTCAAAAGGACCTTGAAGATAGCAAGAAAGAAGCCCTTTATTCAGATGCTTGAGTTGATTAGAAGAGATGCAATGCAAAGGATAGCTACTAGATATAAGACAGCGAAAAATGAGACGGGTCTCGTTACAAAGAAGGCGAGAAAGGAGGTTGAAAAGTCTTGTGATGAAGCTAAGCATTGCTATTCTTATCCTAGCACAGGTGGTGCTTATGAGTGTGTTGAATTTTCAAATGGTTACACGGTGAATTTGCCTTGTCGTAGCTGCGCTTGTAGGAAATGGAACTTGTCTGGAATCCCATGTCGCCATGCTGTATTTGTTATCCGTGAAAATGGTTTCGAGGTTGAAAATTATATTTCAGATTATTATCTGACATCGAAGTGGTGAGGTTTGTACATGGATGGGTTGGGGCCTGTAATTGGTCCAAGGTTTTGGAAGCTATCTGGTGAAGACCATATTGAAGCAACACCATACAAGAGACCGCCTGGAAGACCAAAGGGGAAGGCAAGGATTAAAGGAGTGCGTGAATCCCCGAAGAAAAATCAGACCAAAGTTGATAGAAAAGGAAGAATAGGTCATTGTGGTCTTTGTGGTGGTGAAGGCCATAACTCAAGGAAGTGTCCTCGTGAGGTACATTGTCGTCGTCGCAATTGTCTACCTTTTTTCTTTCTCGTGTTTGATTCTCTTTATTATGTTGCAGTCTGATGAAAGCAGAAAGCATAGGCGTCTCAACATGGAACAACAATCACATGAGCAAGCAATCGAGGACGTTTCCTCAACTGCACCACCTGCTACACAACCTTGACTTCTCTAGAATGTTTTTTTCTTCTCTCGGATGTCTTTTTTTCCTCTTTCGATGTCGTCTTTGGTCTTTGGATATGACATTTCTCTGTTCAGATATGTCTGTTTTGGATGTTAAACTAGTGTTGATGTCTCTCTTGTTATGTATGATCACCTATTTTGGATGTTAAAGCAATGAGTTCAAACTCTTTTTTTTATTGCTAACTGAAGTTGATTTCCAAACATTGTCAAACCATTACATAGTTAAGCATTACAACAACAACATTACAAAGGTTTTTAAAGATAATGAGCATGTCTTTAGAGCTTGAGAAAGGCGTTAATGATGTCTTCTTCCACTTTGGCATTTTTGGCCAATTCACTTTGAAGCATCGAAATGGTCTTCTTCAATCCCATAATAGTCTTGTCCTTCTGGCAAATTTCGTTTCTAGCTTCAATCAAAGCTTTCTTTTGCCATCCAAAAGCTTCTCCCTCATTGAACCATTGAAAAAACCCGCAATCACCTCCACTCTAACACAAACACAAAATTAAAAACTTCCCAAAGAACTCCATGACTATACCATACATGATTCACAATTAGTTTATACCTTGAATTTTTCACACCCATAGAACGTTCGACCCGGATTTTTGTCTGTCCAAACTTGAGATATCTTCACCACCAACCCACAGTAACAAAGCACATTGCTTTCATTTGCCTTGCCCTTTCCCTTATTGATCCATCTTCCACCAAATTCCATCTCTCTTTCTCTGTTTCTGTCTCTTTCTCTCTGTCTTTTTCTCTCTGTTGAACGATGAACCCTAGATTTCCAAATGAAATCGATTTGGGGGAGGAAATGGTTAAGTCTGGGTCGGGTTTTTCGTTTGGTTCGGGTCGGAGCTTAACTTTAATTAATTACGCTCTGATCCCAATTATTTTAACTAAAATCAATTGAACCTCGTTATGATGTTGGCACCATATTTTTATTAACGTCGTATATGTAGCATGTATTTATCATATACATTATGTAGTTATCGACACATTTATATACTTTGGATGGTTTGCACCATATTATATTATACATGGTGTAACTGAAACTTTTTTTTCAATAATACTAATATAAATAGAATTAAAATGCATCCTTAAACAACTGCAAATTTATATTTAAAAGCGAGTAAGTGATGGCCACAGTGGACGATTTATTATAAAAAGCTGCAGACACGCACATGTTGATGGTTCGAATTTTTTTGCCATAAATAAACCTGTTTCTTACATTTACTGCACCAATTTGTAGGTTTGTTTGACGTCATAACCAAACTCATTTTTGTCAAGAAAAGCATACAATAGATGTTTTTTGGTTGTTTTGTTTTGTTATCATAACTCATAATAAGTCATAAGTAAAGTAGACACGAAGTCACAAGATATATTGAACGCATGTATTTGTCGACGACGTACTTATCTATATTTATGTATAATATTATTCTAGTAAGGAAGATAGAAGAAAAAAGTGAAAAGGTATTCGCAACGCGTTGGCCGTTGGATGGGATGATCACTATCGCACTCGCTTTTGAAATATTTGACTTGGAATCAGTTTAATGGGTTGGTTAAAAGAGACGCACTTCTTCTGTCCCATGCCATTTGAATTGCCAAAACGTGACGCATTTCAATCCACTCCCTCCCACTTTCCGGTTTTAACACTATTACAATATGAAACCTTAATTAAATACTCGTTCACATGATTAACTCTAAAATAAAATTTGATGGACTAAATGCATCCACATCTAATCAATCATATGCGCGTTTGTGTATTTACAACATGTTTCACGAGATCTTATATACGTATATATCTTCTTATTATGTTTGCTTTTGAGTTTTTACATTAAAATATGTAGTGCGTTTTCTTTAGCATTTAGAAATCTGTAATCGACTAAATATCAAAATTCAACGAAAAACTTGATTTCCCATCTGGCTTGTGGTGAGAAGCTTACTGAATTAGTGATGTTTTAAATGGCAGGTGAAAACAATATAGATGGCGAGATTCACTAAATCATACATCAGTACTAGTCATTTTCACAAATCAAATTAATTAGTTAAAGTAACATGATATATCTAATTAGGCGATACAAAAGCAATATATCCGGTGAACCTCTACCGTTGTTAGTTCGTGGTGGGTTGTCACCATTCAAATCAAAAATATTATGCCAAACACTACTGATAACGAGACTGCAAGATGGAAGCTTAAGTGAATTCTTGACAGCAGATTTTGCTACAGCGGTTAGATCTTCCTCGACTCGGAGAATTCTGTAGCATTTGGAATAGAGGTTCATGTTGGAAGGCACAAAGAAACCGCATCTATTGTCGCAGTTCTGGCTCAGTTGGGGGGAAGCTTGTGCTGTTGTTTTGCTCAGAGTTCATTGTTGTTCCTTCTTCTTCTTCTCAAATCTGTTAAACAAACAAAAAATTTATATTCTAACAGTAACATAAGAATGTTTTTTTTAAAAGGTTGTCTTTTCAGAACATTATAAAGATGAAAATCTTTGCATTAATTTGATTCAACCCACCTAAGAAATTGAATCAATTGAATTAAACCCAGATTCGGTATAATCAATTTGCCGCAAACCGATTCAACACAGGTTCTATATAATATCATCAAATGAAAATCAATTCGATATAATCAAATTGATTCATTTCGATTTAAAAACCTAGCTTCAAATAAGATCTATCATTGTGTAGATTCAATGATCGTCACAGGAGGGAGGTTGCGACAGGTTCCAATGATCATCGCAAGAGGGAGTCGAACCGCGACGGAGGAGTTACAACAGCGCCGATTTAATGGCGAAGAGGAAAGCAAAATTAGCAATTTTCTCTTGATTTTTTGAGAAGATTATGATGAAGAGGATTGGATATATGATTTTGTGGGAGATAATGTACCTTTAAATCGGCGAGGAAGATGTCCCTACCACGTTTGACATTTCCGACGTCACATAATTGCAGCAACCTAACCTGTACAGTGAAAGAACACGTATCGGATTTCAAATCAGAAAAAATAATGTCATGCAGTAGATTAACGAATTTATGACGTGGACGCCTACATGGCAGCATCGGAAGAGAGAAAACATTCTTTTACATAATTAGATTTCACAAATAAGCTTTTCGATAATCTTTATACAATTATTAGCCTAAAAAAGTTGTCACTCGAAAAAAAAAGTTGTCACTTGTCGGCTGACGCTGGGGTGTACTGATTTTCACTGTGACCTTCGCTGCAGATTGAAATCATTGAAATCAAGAAATACGGATTGTAGATAATAATTTAATAAAACACATTAACACACGATACTATACAATTTTCGTAGTTGACCACGTGGAACTTAACTGGTCCTAGACGAAAAAGGTCTGGGCAGTTATGTGAATGCATTGACTCTTGTTGATTTTGCTTTTGCAATTTTGGTCTCACTTCAGATTATTGTAACCGCGTCAGTGCCGAAACGATAGTCTTTCCTTGTTCATTTTTAATATTTATTTTCCTTGTTATAATAAATGATGTACACATATCATGGAAATTTTTATTAAAGTGTTTAAACCGTGTTAGCTAGTGAAAAACAATTGTGCGAATTTAAGAAACAAAATACTGCAGCAGTCTCATTGATTCACTGGTACCAAAACTTAGAGCAAGTGACAATACAAACTATGAATTGAATTATTTTGAGATGGTCTTGTATGATGCATGTTAAACTGTAAATTATTTGTGTGTTGAATTCGGTCGTCATCCATTTTATAATTAAGTGTTTTAGAAAATTTCACACAAAGTTAATATATTAAATTCTTATTATTTTATATACTAAACTTCTAGAAGCACAACTCTGTAATGTTATCTTTCAGTTATTAAGATAAACTAATATGAATAAGATTATAATTTAGTTTAGAATATTGCATTGGCAGCAGAAGACGATAACTTTTTGTATAACAAAAGTAGAATTAAAAGTGACATTATTATGAAAGAAGGGGTGTATTAAGATAAAAATTAGCTCTTCATTTAATAATTGGTCTAAGACGATTTTTTTATAAAAATTGTCTATTTGAACTGAAAATTAAAACGAACTGAAATACATTTTATTATTATTATTTGAATTTTAGAAATGTAACTATCTTTGTATGAAAAGAAATGTAATTTTATCTTACATGGAATTTATCTGCAAATAAGTCTGGGGCGAGCCTACAATGATTCAACAAGAAGATAAATTATTGTTGCGTATACAGCGAGAGTCGTCACGGAGTTTTTAATTATTGAAGTCGATTATTTTCCTAGAAAGCGTCCAGAAAATCATTTCGCAAAACGACATTAATCTGCCAATGTTTTCTTGGTGGGTGAAACTTATAATACTGAAGTAAACCCACAAGTTGGTAAAGGAAAAAGGAAACAAACAAATGTCAATATCTTTATAAAAAAACAACAAATGAACAAAGAAATTCATGTGACTACTCACTATTACAGTAGTATTATTTTAGATACTAACTAAGGGATTATTGGAACATGAATTTCTGTGGAATTTGATAATTTTAATAGTTGAGAGAATTTTACAAGTTAACTAGATTTAACAAATTTTATCAAATACTTTTACATAGATTTTCATTACTTGTGCATAGAATTCTATTGATTGTAATTAACTTTTAAAGTAAAAAATTAATGGTGGTAGGAAAAAAAAGGAAAAAAAATTATTTCAATTAAGGCAATTCCTAAACAACTTTTAAAAAAAAATTGTCACAAAAAAGATCTCAAGAAATAAAATGACCAAAAAATTAATTTCTACTTCTTACTTTATAGATATATAAATAATAAAAAATAAAAAAATATTTTTTATATAATTTCTAAATATATGTTTTAAATTTGAATTTTTGTAAAAAAATTTGAATTATTATTTTTGAAACGTTTTTTAAAAAAATTCGAAAGTGCTTTTTAAAACTATTTTTACAATTTTTATTTTAAATTTTTAATATTTTTTTCTATTTTTTTAAGTTGTGAATTGTATTATGTTAAAGTTGTGATTTGTATATTATTTCATTCTTCAATTTGAGTTTTTGTATGTGAGTGTATTTTATT
>NC_027750.1:37820850-37841993 GCF_000695525.1 Brassica oleracea var. oleracea
AATTTAAAAATCATCACCCCAATAACAATGAATTCTATTTAGATTTTAAAAATTCACAAACCAATAACAACGGAATCTCAAAATTTAATAATTCCTCTAGAATTCTTTGCCCAATAACCCCCCCTCTAGGAGTCTAACAAGAGAGCTCTCTCTCCTCTTTAGAGAGAAAGCTCTCTCTCTTTCTTTCCCTGTTCACACACCCTTATCTTTCATAGGGAGAAAGAGATTTGTCTTATGTTTTGATGTGAAATACTTTTCGATCGAAAGATCGATTTCTTTTGTTCGCTTTGGCGATTGTGTTTTCCGGCTAGCGGATTTCTCTTCGTTCGGCGAAGTTTTGATGTGATCTTTCAAAAACAAATCGAATCGTGTTCTTAAAGTTTAATCCTTTTTCGATTTTCTTTTGAAATTAATAAAAGTTTTCTACATCTTTCACCGTTCTTCATTTTTATTTCGTTGATCCTTTAATCGGATACTATGTTTCTAGAATCAACTTTACTTCTCTTTTAAAAGATTCAGTCTTTACCAATTTTAGAATAGCCAGTTTGGCATAAGGGAAAGCATCTTTGCTAAGAGAAGAAGAGTTTTGTTGGGATTTATTAGATCTTTTTGGAATGGATTCAGCAGAGTCGGCGTTCATACGGTCCGACAAAGATTCTGTTTTCATCTGATCTAAGATTTCCTCTGGTTTATCATCAGCGAAGGATGGTCCCTCTGATTATTCGATCACAGTTGAGTGAAAGATGATCGGAGTACAAGAACCAGGCGAATCGAGTTGATGCGGTGGCTGTGGTGAAGAAGCGTTGCCGGAATCTTCTCCGCAGCGGCGAAGAAGTCAAGCGACGGTGAGAAGGACGGTGAAGATGACTTACGTGTCTCTCAATACACCAACAATTGCCACGTCGCAATTACTCTTCAGTTTCCACACACGTGTTTTAAGAAATTATTGTACTATATTTTGTTTGTTAGTGTGTTGGGCTTAAAGCCTATTTTATACTCCATTCTAGTCCAAAAGCTTTAATGAAAAGCATAGCAGTTGACAAAAAAAAACTAAGAGTCGTGAAATGAGTAAAGTTTTCAACCCTTGCGGTAGTCCTTTTCATATTTAAGCATGCCTAGTTGCTTATACGTATGTGTTCGAGTGGTGCTCGGCTTTCAAACTAGAGAAATTGCACCCAATAGACACAAAAAAAAAAACAAAATTCACTGATTAACTAAAAACACTTCCTCTCTACTAGTTTCTCTTCCTATTTCTCTCTACTGTATCTCTAAAAATCTAATTTTACTTTATTTTTAGCTATTTAGCAAATAAACCCTTCAAACTACACCGTTGTTTTATTTTCATATCGGAGTGCAAGTATTAAATCTAAGCGGTTTTCTTAGACAGAAATCTGAAAAAGTAAAGTATTATACTTTGTTTTTGTTTTTTTATTTGTGCTAGTAATCCGATTGAACAAGATATAATAGATACGTACTATCATGTCACGTCCGACTCTTCTAACGGTATAGACCCAACTGGCGTTCTGGTTGTTGAAGAAAATACATTTTTGTTATTTTATTTGCTTATATTATGTATAACTGATGTGCTACACATATTTTGATTATTGAATAAATTCATCCTAAAAAGGAGTTTGACTTCTGTGTATATAGTTCCAAAAAATGAAGTGTAACCGGCTTGCCAAGGTAATACTAATATATAAACAATTATGTATATAAGTAACTACCTAGTTGACAAAAAAAAACTACCTAGTTGACTTAAAATGCTATACACGGATCTAGCTAGAAATATTATAAGGTAATTTCAAGCTAGGAAATCTATCAAAGGACACAACCGACTTCAATTTAAAACTTTGACGTTTTTATTTACTTCACTCTGTTTCTAAAAAGTTCATATTTTAGGATTTTCACACTTATTAAAAAAATATATCAAATTTTAGTTACTAATACATTATTTTCCATAATCAATTATTTCCCACAAGTTTTCACCAATAGAATCTTAATAAAAACAATTATGTTTTTTGAAGTTTACAATTTACATTTAATTTATACATTGAAAATATAAAAAATATATATTTTTGAAATAATTTTTTTTCTAAAATATGGATTTTTTAGGAACGGATAGAGTATTAGTTTAGTTGCGATCAAAGAAGCAGTATTAAGGACTTGGTTGGATTAGTTAGGTTTGAGCATGAAAAAGACCCAACCGGTTGGGCCGTAGACGCGGGCACTTACACCTAGTTGGCATTAAATGTGGGACTTAGAAAAATTGAATCCACATCATTTTCTTTCACATTATAATGTATACGAAAACGTCATTTTACCAAAATGTGGGATTTTTAGGTGTGGACCAGATGGGTAAAACGAAAGGGATTAAAGGTGAATTGAAAGCTCGAGTTGAGGAGATTGAAAAATGGTACCCATCCTCATTGGTGTCATGTCTAGTTGACACCTTGTGCAAAAAAGAAGAGGATAGGTTCACTGACGTTTTAGTGAATATCAAGCTCAAAAGGATAACACAATTTGACATTTTTAATGAATAGAACCAATAAATGGTTTGACCAAATAAACCAAGAACCAATAAATGGCAGTGTTACGTGTAGATTTACGTGTAGAAAATTCTATCACTAACTAATTTGACTTAACCTATGGTGCACCGATCAAATGTTATTTAATATTACCTCTGTTCCTAAAATTAGGATGTTTTACAAAATTTTGATGTTCCAATATATAAGATATTTTCATTTTTCTAGGTAATTTTTACTTTATTAAAAACTGTATAACAAATCATATTTTAATAGTCTATTTTGTAATTGGTTGAATACTATTAATTTATAGTTTTAATGATATTTTCTAGACAAAAAATAATTTTTTTAATATGTGTTTCTATCTAAACATCTTATATTTAGGAACAGAGGGAGTAGAAACTAAGAACCAAAACCAAAATTGTATTTTTAAGCTTGGTCAAAGGATAATACTAATACATATTTTTGAATGGTAAAATGTTGTCGATCTATGAATTTTGAATTATATCATGTATTATTTTCATGAACATAAGTTAATAAATTTTTTACGAATATCAAAAAATTATTAACAATGAATTTCAACTATTAAGTTTTAAATATTTGTATTGAGTTCAGGTTCATTTGATTTTCAAAGACTAATGGAATATAGTTCCTATGATTTATCGACGTAAAGTAAAAAATATCTATATAAATACATAAAATTTATGGAGTAAAAAAGAACGAAATGGATAGAAATAAAATGTCAAAATAATAAAGAAGAAGAAGGATAAATAAATTAAAACTGGATGATGGAAAATAAGTGGACTTAAAAATTAAAATGGACGGAGAGCTTAAACACAACACTTGTAATGGAATCTAGATTTTCATGGATTGTTAGTTCTTTTTAATTTTTTTTTGGATTTTTAGTTTTTACAAAGTTTAATCTCGGAAGAAAAAGAGAGAAAAAAAAACTTTCATTAATTAATGTTTAATCAATATTCTAATCACTAACACAGCTCTCTTTCGTGGCCACATTCACAAATGACCATTTTGTCTGGATTCCAACATCTCCACCCACCATCCTCCTTCTTCTTACCACTATAAATAGAGACAGGTCTAAGAATGAAGAACAGGGTCATCATTAGCCTTTTAGATAACACACCATACATATTATAAAGAAAGTACAAATTTTAACTACTATTTTAGTAGTTGTAACTATAATCTCGAGCAGCAAAAATGGAGAGAAAGCCTCTAGAAGTCGAGTCAACGGATCACCAAAAGCCCCCCTCCGCCGTGTACGATGGCTCTGTTATGGCGGTTGATTCTGTTGAGGAAGAAGTTGGGGAGACCAAAGTCGTTTACAGAGGCTGGAAAGTCATGCCCTTTATCATTGGTAACACAAACTTTTTTTTATAAACTTTCTTCTTTTGTTCCAAGAAAAAAAGACTATTTTTTATTGCTTTTCATGTTTTTTCCAAAATAAATAATCAATAGTCAGAAGAAATGAAGAGGAAAACATCAGTCTTGCTATTGGTTTGATTTTTAAAAAAAAAATTCGTGAGATTCTCTGTACTGTTGTCAAAAGCTTTGACTTAGTCAACCAGTTTTTCAAGAAAATTAAAAAAAGAGAGTGAGATCTAGAATTTGAGAAGGTTTCAGAACATAACTGATCAAGAATCAACTGTATGATTCATGCAAAGCTTGAGGCATATGAGATCAAAGTCTTATGATCATCTTGGTTTTGTTTGTTGGTATCATCAGGAAATGAGACGTTCGAGAAGCTTGGGATCATTGGAACACTATCAAACCTTTTGGTTTATTTAACTGCCGTCTTCAACATGAAGAGTATCACAGCTGCAACAATCATCAATGCATTCAGTGGCACAATCAACTTCGGAACCTTCGTTGCTGCTTTCCTCTGCGACACTTACTTCGGTCGATACAAGACTCTAACCGTCGCTGTCATCGCCTGTTTTCTTGTAATGATCATTCCTTTGCAATCTTTCTTGCTCCACAAGCGTTCTTAGTTTAACAACCGTAAAAATCTGATAATTGTTGTTCTTTTTTGTAGGGATCACTTGTGATACTATTGACAGCTGCAGTGCCACAATTACATCCAGCTCCATGCGGAACAGCTCTCTCATGTATCGGGCCAAGTGGCGGCCAGATAGCGTTTCTACTGCTGGGTCTCGGCTTTCTTGTAGTTGGAGCAGGCGGGATTAGACCATGTAATCTAGCTTTCGGGGCTGATCAGTTTAACCCCAAGAGCGAGTCAGGAAAACGAGGCATCGATAGTTTCTTCAATTGGTACTTCTTCACCTTCACGTTCGCGCAGATCCTGTCGCTGACACTAATCGTCTATATCCAGTCCAATGTCAGCTGGACCATCGGTTTAACCATCCCGGTCGTTCTCATGTTCTTGGCCTGCGTGATTTTCTTTGCTGGAGATAAGTTGTATGTGAAGATCAAAGCCTCAGGTAGTCCATTGGCTGGTATAGCTCAAGTTATAGCGGTTGCAATCAAGAAACGTGGGTTAAAGCCAACGAAAGAGCCTTGGCTTAACCTTTACAACTACTACCCACCAAAATACGCAAACTCCAAACTCAAATACACCGACCAGTTTAGGTAACAAAACACACACACGCCAAGAGTTAGTTTTATCTTTAATATCTTTCCACTTTTGTTATATGGTTACTGAGAAAGTTTCCTGTTTTGGCAGGTTTCTTGATAAGGCTGCGATCTTGGCTCCGGAAGACAAGTTGGAGGCTGATGGTAAGCCTGCGGATCCATGGAAGCTTTGTACAATGCAACAAGTTGAAGAAGTGAAGTGCATTGTGAGAGTGCTTCCTATATGGTTTGCTGCATCCATCTATTACTTAACCATCACGCAACAAATGACTTACCCCGTTTTCCAAGCCCTCCAGAGCGACCGTCGCTTAGGATCCAGAGGATTCGTGATCCCGGCAGCCACCTACGTTGTCTTCTTGATGACAGGAATGACGGTTTTCATCATATTCTACGACCGTGTGCTCGTGCCTACCTTAAGAAGAATAACCGGTATAGACACGGGGATAACGCTCTTGCAGAGGATTGGAACCGGTATTTTCTTCGCCTTTGTTAGCTTGATAGTCTCAGGTTTCGTCGAGGAACGGAGGAGAACGTTCGCGCTGACTAAACCAACACTTGGTATGGCTCCAAGGAAGGGAGAAATCTCCTCAATGTCAGCTATGTGGCTGATCCCACAACTCGCCCTTGCGGGTATAGCCGAGGCGTTTGGAGCTATTGGACAGATGGAGTTTTACTACAAGCAATTCCCTGAGAACATGAGGAGTTTTGCTGGTTCGATCTTCTATGTAGGAGCAGGAGTTTCAAGCTACCTCGGTAGCTTCTTGATTGCAATGGTTCACAGGACGACGCAGAACTCGGCTGGTGGTAATTGGTTAGCTGAGGATTTGAACAAAGGAAGATTGGATTACTTCTATTTCATGATCGCTGGAATCTTGGCGGTTAATTTTGCTTACTTCTTGGTCATGTCAAGATGGTATAGATACAAAGGAAGTGATGATGAAGTGACAACTTATGAAACCAATGGAGATGCTATCAAACAACAAGACAAGAATACTGTCTGATGATCATGGGTTTCTCATCTTCTGGAATTTATAAGGCATAGTTTTTGGTCAGCTTCAATCCTCTTACGCCCTTGAACTTGTTTGTTGTAAGCCAATGAGAAGTGCGGTAGTCATATACTTGTCATAGCTCTTTATATTGTTTTTTTCTTACTGGTTACTATGCTGTGATCACATCTCTTTCGTTCTATCATTGTGGAGAAAAGAGAGTTTATAACATCAAATGTATTGCAAATAAAAAGTTGTCTTGCGTTTCATGTTTCTATTTCTGTCATTCCTCATAATACAACAGGAAAAAGGAAACATAACTTAGAAAGATACTTATAAAAAGCAATATGTTAGAGAAATGTAGAATACAATGTTGTAGAGCCAAATGACCCCGGCCCATCCCCACCCGAACCCTTTGGTCACAACAAAGCTCCTGTTTGGAAGAAAACGGTCAACAAAACGGAACATATAGTGAAGTACTATACTAACCAATTCTGAGAGGATAAAGACTATCAAAAGCCACATGCCAGAACGTTCTACATAAGACAAGACAAACTACGTGATCCGGTCACAAAGATAGTCACCCATTTATAAGCTGACTTGCATGTATATTGCTGAGGCAAGCTTCTGGAAATCATTATGTGTTGTCTTCTCAAGGGTTGAAACTCTGAAAGTTCGCTGCAATTCAAATAAGAAAATCAGGTTACGAAGAGATTCTACAAATTAATATCTGATAGATTGATAGGTCTCAAATCATGATGGTTCAAAAATAGCATTGTCCGATAAAACAATAAAATATTTTTTGTGATGTAAATATATGGTTCTACTAAAACCAGCAACTAATAATCAATACATATAATTAGATAAATATATATAAAAAAATTAATTATTTTATTCACAATATTGTCCATTTTCATTTTTTCTTAACATTTCAAAATCTTTTGATTTTATTTTATCAATTACAGCTAAAAGCACACTTATATTAATATATTATATCTCATATACATAATCAAATAATTTAATAAGAAAAGAAGAAAATTCGAAATTATAAAATTTATCATATATAATTGTGAAATAATTTTCTTTTTATTTAACATAAAACATACTTTTAAGAGAAAAAGACAAAAATAGCACTAAATCAAATTTTTGTTCCCAAACTAGCACTCAAGGTCAAAAGTCACAAAAATAGCACTTAATGTTTTATCAAAAGTCACAAATTTAGGGTTTAGAGTTAAAGGGTGGAGTTTAGAATTTAGGGTTTAGGGTTTAGGGTTTAGGGTTTAGGGTTTAGGGTTTAGGGTTTAGGGTTTAGGGTTTAGGGTTGAGAAATGAGGTTTTGGGGATAAGATTTCAAATTTTGAAAAATAAAAAAATTAAAATTTTCAAAAGATATAATGCTATTTTGGTCATTTTAGTTTTTGAATTCTATTTTTGTTATATAAACTTAGAAATGTGCTATTTTGGAGATTTGCCCTACTTTCAAAGTATATAAATATAAGGAAAAGACTTTTTCTCAACTAATAATTTTATAAATTAATAAATTGTTGTATTCTCAACATTACTATTTTATAAGTTTTAACTGGTTTCGAATATGTATCATCATTTCAATTCCATTTGAAACCTACATTTCGTATATACATACAACATTTCAGATATAAGAGGGTTTTGAATTGCTCAAAGCTCGTACAAATTATTATTCATGCAGATTATGCAAATCTCACCCTTGAGCCAACTAAGTCTCAATGTGAGACTTCAATTCTGTTATTTTTCTAGCCTGTATTTCGAGAGAATAAAGTAAAAACAATGCTACCGAAACAAAAATACAACTACTTTGAATAAATCTAAATTGCTTGCACTTATATGGATTAAGTTTGGGAGGTTATTAAGGAAAATTAACAACCTTGAACCCTTTACTTGACAAAAAATGGAAGTAAATAGGTTAACATCATCAAATCTGGAAATATTTAGTGTTCGATTTAGCCTTTGCTACCAACTCAGATGTGTTATAAATGTGATAGAGACAAGCTTTAAAATCATTTTACTTTTTCATGTGTAATTTTGTTTCAATGAACTATTGTATTACTCACGTAAACTTGTTTTAGATTCTCTTAAACGTAAGCTTTGTGTGTTGTTTTTGTTAAGAACTATAGGTTTGTATACTTGTTTCAGTGTTTTGTTTCTATAAATTTATGATTGGTTTGTAATTTCAGATGTTATGCTGAAGAGTGACACTTAAACACAACTTCCAACTCATGAGATTCTTGCTACACTTGTTGCTACTATTTCAGGTACATGATAAGTTTGTCAAATAGGAATTTTAGAATATTTTTTAAGGTTTAGTGTGTTTGCTCCGAGTTTCTCAGTGAATGGACATATAGGACTTGTTACTGTGATTAAACGAGAGATCTCAGTTTTTGCTTCATGTTTTCAGATTTGGTGACATTAACTCACTTGTTTCCATTTTTGTCAGCTAAGAGGCCTAAGGTTGTTAATTTTCCTGGAACCTCCCATGGCTAATCCACCTAAGTGAGAGCACTTCAGTTCAGATCAGAATAATTGAAATTTTGTGTGTTTGCTAACATTGTTTTATTTATTGTGTGGAATCCAAATCATAAACGCTACAAAGTTGAAGTAGACACTGACGCTCATTTGGCTCAAGGGTGGACAACTGATGATAGACACACCATCAACCGAGCCACCAGAAGAAAAAACAGTCAAAAAGTTAGAGCGATGAAGCTGATTCCACAGCAAAAGCATAAATTTAGGAAGATGAAGGGTTTGAGGAAGGGTTCCAAAGCAAGGGTAGCAACCGTGTTAGGCCGACTGTCGTTATGACACAGAAAATGTCATAGAACAATTCCACTTGCATCATCTCTTACTTTCATTCCCAATCAATTTCCGGTTTGGTATGCAAACCAATGAAACTATATTATGCACAGTTTAGTACTTTGGTACAACCACACCTGCCTATGTGAGCTCTTTGAGCATACTTCAAAAAACAATTTATCAAGAAGTATCCCCATATTTTCTTCCTGTATTCTCTCTTTTATCATCACCATAATCTTTTTCATTTGTTTCATCTACATTATAGCTTAACTTGCAAGGTTATGAAAGGATTAGCTTTAGGTTGTTGGGCTTTATTTGTAATGGGCTGGTAGTTTCCAACAACATAATGTAAAGGCTTCGGCCGTTCAAATTACAAAAAGAAAAAAAAACTGATCGAATATGTTTTGCGCACAACAAGACAGCGAGCGAGAGGCCGAACAATCAGAACATGGATTCGCCGGATAAGATTCATCGCCGCTACAACGCCGCCGAGATTCTCCACGGCGCCGCAACCTCTATCTTTTCTATAATTCCTCTATTCCCTCCCAAAACGACGCCGTCTCGCGTATGCCTCCCACTTAGATTCTCGGACGTCTCTCCGTTCGAGTCGACGGTCAAGAACGATTCATCCACATCCACGTCATCTTCCGGGCTTAATTCGACGGTGAGGATATCATCTCTCAGCTCAGATGGGAAACGCGGTGGACCGGCTTTCGTGGGACAGGTGTTCAGTATGTGTGACCTTACTGGGACTGGTCTGATGGCGGTTTCTACGCACTTCGATATTCCTTTCATCTCCAAGAGGTTACTACTCTTATTCACTTTCATCTCAGTGTCAGGTTCCATGGAAAGGTTCAATTTTTTAAGGTTTTTTTTTTTTTTTTTTTTTTTTTTTTTTAAGATTAGCTGTTTACAGATATCTCTATCTGAATGATAGTTCTTGAATCTTTACTACTCTATATATTGGATTTGAACTAGTGTGTGAGGTGATTTACGTGTTGTCGATGAAATTGGATACGTTTTGGGGAACTAATCAGTAGAGCAAGTCAGGCTCTGAGTTAGATGAGTGGACAAACATATGTACCTTTTGTGTACTCATGCTTGTTTCTCTACTGATGTGCAGAACACCAGAGTGGCTAAAGAAAATGTTTTCAACTATCACTAAGAGCGAGAGGAAAGGCCCTGTCTTCCGATTTTTCATGGATCTTGGTGATGCAGGTGCACTCACAGTTCCCTTTGTAAGCTTTTTTTTAGTTATTTTACCAATTTGCAGTAATAAGTCTCTAGATGCTACTTGTGTAATTTGAAATGAATGGAACTTTCATTTTCCTTTTCTCTCCTATAACTCACAGTAGCAAACCATGTTCTTTTACTTTCTGCATGATTAAGCAATGTTTTCTGGTTTCCGTTTTTCCCTGACGTGTATGTGTGTTCTCACAGTTTCATATGTTAAAAAACTAAATATTCCAAGCGGAGTGGTTGGAGCTTGTCGACTTGATTTGGCCTATGAGCATTTCAAGGTAGGCCTCCATTGGCACTAGTATGTATGTATTTATGCTTTAACGTAGGAGATATTCAGATACTGAATTTAATTTGTTTCATTTCTTTTTTTCTCAGGAGAAGCCTCACTTATTTCAGTTTGTTCCAAATGAGAGACAGGTAGGAGATGCTCCAGTGTGACATGCATTTCTATGTCCCCTTTATTACCATATTCCTACTTCCTAGCTGAAATGATATCTGATTTGCAGGTCAAGGCTGCCAACAAACTTCTCAAGTCAATGCCACCAAATGAGAAAAAGCAAAGGGTGGATGGGGTTCCTGTTTTCGGTGCTCAAAACTTGGATATTGCTGTTGCAACTTCAGATGGGATTAAGTGGTGAGCTTTACTGATGAAAAACACTATTATATGAATTTGGTAGGAAGTGTAATTATATTTGCTTTTCTCGTTCTCTGGCGTCATTTCCCTCCAGTTTTTTTTGGTTGATGGTTTCCTCAATTCAATCTGCTTAGCTTTAAAATTCTCGTGCGGACTTGGCTGCTGTTGTTTAATTTGACAGTTGTGCAAATTTTTTCTTCAAGAATTTATCAATAGTAAGAAAAATTAACTGGGATTGATATTAGTATCTAAAGTGTTCTACCTTTTACCAGGTATACCCCATATTTCTTTGATAAAGCGGTACTAGATAACATTCTTGAAGAGTCAGTGGATCAACATTTCCATACTTTAATCCAAACCCGGCACGTGCAACGAAGACGAGATGTTGTTGATGACAGCTTAACTTCAGAGATTATGGAAGAGATGGGAGACAGCATGCTAGAGCCGCCTGAGGTACACAGATTGATTCATTTTAGGATAAAAGTAAAGATGACAATTGACCGTGGTATTATAATAATCAGGAATGTGACTTGCCGGAACAGAATCTGTTAGTTGCTTGGTGCTTGTGGATAGCTCATTATTTCTAGCAGACAAAATATTGATAATGACTTTTGTTGGGTCGTTTCTTTGAATATCTAAAAAACTTGTGGTTGTTGTTCTATTTTGTTAATCAAATTGCAGGTTCAAGAAGCCATGGAAGAGATCGGCACTTCTGGAATTCCTCTGAGTGTTGTGGCAAAGGCTGCTGAGATTCAGCTCCTTTACGCCGTAGACAGAGTGCTTCTAGGTAGTCGATGGTTCCGGAAAGCCACAGGCATCCAGCCAAAGTTACCTTATCTCGTCGATTCTTTTGAAAGAAGGTATGCATGCATCTGTTGTTCTTTTTGCTTCTTAGGCTTTCCGTTTTCTTGGAAATTGGTTGAGTGAAAGCGGTAGTAGTTTAATTTCCAACACCTAAACACTCGTAAAATGCCTCGCGTTTGTCATTAATTGGTTTACTTTTTCTTCCTCATTGCTCGTAGGAGCGCGTTATCAATCCAACGAGCGCCAGGGTCAACAACCAAATGTCTTGGTGATTCAGACTCCTCTGCATCACTGCTTAAAGTAGAAGACGGCAGTCCAAGCGAGGAGGAAAAGAGGCAGCAAAGTCTCTGGTTTCCTTTTCGAGATTGGCTTAACGCGCAAAAGGATTCATCAGGTCAAAGGTAACCATTGTTCTCCAACGTTTGAAAACAAAATGTTCTAAAAGAGAGTATACAAATGGTTAAGAAACACAAGTATTTTTTCAGGGAGATGGAAAGTAGAGAGAGAGAAATGCAGAGGAGTCCTTTCTTACCAAAGATAACAATGGTAGGGATATCAACAGGAGAAGCTGCACAGATGAGTAAGGCTAATCTGAAGAAAACAATGGAAGATTTAACACAAGACTTGGAGCAGTCTGATGAAGGGAGTGATCATGGTTCGAATCGTTACGACCCTCTTAAGATCGAGGAGAGAGATCCGTTGTTCGTTGCAAACGTTGGAGATTACTATTCGGGTTTGGCTAGAGCTGGTTCTGCTCGGTGGTCACGTCGAGGTGATGACCGTAACGAAACACCTCCTAGGTCATAAGCCTCCCTTGCTGTTACTTGTTATATGATAGGGACATGTATTTTTACTTTATTAAGAAAACGTTTCATGAAAAGTTGATTCTTGTTGTAAACTTAAAGTTGTTATTATTAATCATGACATATAGTGCCCTTAGAGCATGAACATCGGTGGTCCTTGCTAGGGAGTTCTAAAGAAAATGACCAAATAAATAAATGAAAAATAGCGAAAAAAGAAAGGAGCGGTGTTTAAATTGGGAGTTTTAGTAATGGTAAGAAGTCTTACGTGGCAATCAATCATTGGACCGTTCTCGTTTTTGTCTCTCTCCTTCGGTCGGGGTTTCGCGAAAAAATCAAAGGGCTTCTCTCTCGTTTTCTCCGTCTTCTCTCTTCTCCTCTCTCTCGACGACTCCGACTAGTCTCACTCCGTCGTCTCGGTTGCTCCATCTCCGTCTGTGAGGCCGTCGTCGCTCTCGGTCCGTCGTCTGTCTCACTCCGTGTTCTCTCTCCAACGGATCACTAGTTCTTTGTCGCTCCATTTTCTCTCTGGCGACGTCTTCTCTATGGATCTGTCTTCTCTCAGGATATGTCTTCTCTGGCAATCCGTGAGCCTTCTCGCTCGGTCCGTCTCCTCTTTCTCTGCGTCATCCTCTAATCCGATCCGTGAACGGTTTCGCTTCCACTTCCTCTCCGAAGCTTCTCTTCCGCCAGTTCTTGGTGAAAGAGTCCTCCACTTTCAACGACTACTCGCCAACGTCTCGCTTCCGGAGTGTAAGCGTCTTTCTTTGAATCAAATTTCAATTATACGATTTGGGTTTTGGTGAAATTGTTTTGATCTCATCGTTTTGTCGACAAAGTTGGAATCTTTTTGAAGTGTGTTTTAGATCAGGTTCATGATTTAGAATCTTCTGTGGGTTTGATCCGTGTTTATGTACTTGAGATTGATGAATTTGATCTCATTGTTTTACAATGGTTCAAATATGATTGAATCGGATCACATTCATAAATGGAATTGTTTTACAAAGGTTCAAACATGATTCATGATTCATAACTAACAAAATTTTTGGATTTAGTTTTCTCATACATTTTGCTCGGTTTTGTCATACATTTTGATTTGTTTTCTTTTTGTTTGTTGTGTAAGGGTTGGTGTTGTGTGGGGGTTGCAATGAGAGTATGGCTCACGGAACCCACTCTCTCTCAGAAACGCTTTCAAGTTCATCAACGAAAGAGGTAAAGTACACTTTTCTTTTAATGAGTGTTAGATATTGATTAGGTGGAATTAAATGGATTTGACTGTATGCTGCTATTTGTTAGTTGCGGGTTAGATATTGGTTGTCTTGGTTGTTATAGTTTTAGGTGAATGCATTGATTGCAATTAAAAACATAACCATTGAAATTTCAACTACTAAAAACTTTAAACCACTATAAAATCAGAACAACACACACTTTGAACAACACACAGATAAAAAAAAATAGAAGCTTTCTGCGTCTATATGGATCCATTTAGTCATATTAGTGGTAGCTATCAAAGCCTATTAAACAGTCAAAATCCAAACACTCAACACCCTTATCAGTCTGACCCTCTTGAGCCTAGTATACAACTCTCTGCGTCTGATGCCTCTGTCTTCGGTTCACAATGGACTGAAGATGGCAATGAAGACGCAGAGATTGTGTATGACCGTAAAGAGAGACGTAAATGGTCACCAGCAGAGGACGGTGTGCTCATAAGTGCTTGGTTGAACACCTCCAAAGATGCAGTGGTTTCGAATGAGCAGAAAACAATTGCGTTTTGGAAACGAATTGCGGCTTATTATGCTGCGAGTCCAAAGCTGGCAGGACTCCAAAAGAGAGAGCCAACGCACTGTAAATCAAGGTGGGGCAAGATAAACGAGGGGGTGTGTAAGTTTGTTGGATGTTATGAAGCTGCAAAGAAATAGAGGTCGAGTGGGCAGAACGAGAATGACGTTTTGAAGATGGCTCACAAGATTTTCTACAACGATTACAAGGCGAGGTTCACAATGGAGCATGCATGGTTGGAGCTTCGCCATGATCAGAAATGGTGTGGAGCCTCTACAACTAAAGATAAATTTCACTCAAAGAGAAGGAAGCTCGATGACCACTCGGTACAGACAGCATCCTCTATTGCAGGAAGTCATGGAGAGGATGAGGTTCGCCCAGTTGGTGTTAAAGCATCAAAGGCAAAAGCAAAAAAGTCTGTGACCAAGTCAGCGACTTTGGAAGAAGACGGTAGGGAGTTGCAGAGCATCTGGGAGATTCGACAGAAGGATTATGCTGAGAAAGATAGGCTTAATAAGCAGAAATACTTGACAAACTATTGGCCATGACAGAGCCACTGAGTGAACTTGAAATGGCTTTGAAAACTAAGCTTATTACTGAGATGTTGGCACTTTAGTTTTAGCTTGAGTTTATGCTTCTGTCGAGTGTTTTAAAAATTTGCTTCTGTCCGAGTCTGTATGCTTATGCTTATGCTTTGTGATTCAGTTGAGTCTTTGTGATTCTGTCGAGTCTTTATGCTTCTGTCCGAGCCTGTATGCTTATGTTGTTGGATAATGGTTAATGTTTCTGATGTTTTAATGGTAATCCGTGAGCCTGATGTTTTAATGCTTGATGTTAAAGGTACATGGTCTGATTTATCTTCCCTCTCTTTGTTTTATTGTAGGTGGGTCACATGGTTTGTTGTGGTCTCGTGAAGACAATGTTGTGTGATATGTTGTGGTCTCGTGACATAAGAAGACAATGTTGTGTGATATGTTGTGGTCTCATGACAGAAGAAGACAATGTTCTGTGATATGTTGTTGTGGTCTCGTGTAAGATATTTGTTTTGTAATGTATGTTGTAACAACTTGTATTGTTTCACGTTTCTTTTTAATTTATACCAACCAAATGGAACTTCTCTTTATAAACTTCAACAACAACACTCAAATGCTCTAACATTTAACCGAGCAAAACAAAACAACAACAACACTCAAATGCTCTCAAGCCTTTCCATTTATAAACTTTGTTTTTCTTTATAAACTTTGTTCTTCTTCACATTTCTTCATATCTTTCCGCTTTAAGCATTCTCGTTTGGTTAAAAACTTTTTTTAATGGCATTTTCTTCTAATAATTTCGAAGAAATGGATGAAAGATTTGAAGAAATTTTCGATCAACAAATCGAAAATCTTCTCATTCGTCATGGTGAACGTCAAGAAGCATCAAGATCAAAAAAGAAACGAGCCTACATTGAAAGACACCGAGAACAAGGACACATGCAGTTATGGAACGATTATTTTAGTGAAGATGCAACATATCCTTCTCACATGTTTCGACGCCGGTTTCGAATGAAAAAGTCCTTGTTCATGCGTATTGTTGATCGACTCTCCGCTGAAATCCCATACTTTCAACAAAGAAGAGATGCTACTGGAAGGTACAGTCACTCTCCGTTACAAAAGGCAACGACAGCTATTCGTATGATGGCATATGGTTCCCCAGCTGATGCGGTCGACGAATACCTCCGACTTGGTGAGACCACCGCACTTTTATGCTTGGAACATTTCGTTGAAGGCATCATCACTTTATTTGGAGATGAGTATCTAAGAAGATCCACGCCAGAAGATCTTCAACGACTACTCGATATTGGAGAGATACGCGGATTTTCCGGGATGATAGGAAGCATAAATTGTATGCATTGGGAGTGGAAGAATTGTCCAACCGCATGGAAAGGTCAATATACACGTGGATCAGGAAAGCCAACCATTGTTTTAGATGTTGTAGCTTCACAAGATCTCTGGATATGACATGCGTTTTTTGGACCTCCAGGTACATTAAACGATATCAATATTCTTGATCGATCACCAGTTTTTGATGATATATTACAAGGTCGAGCTCCAAAAGTGAATTACATTGTCAATGGACACGAGTACCATTTGGCTTACTATCTCACTGATGGTATTTATCCAAAATGGGCTACTTTTGTCCAATCTATTCCAAGTCCACAAGGTCCGAAAGCATCCTTATTCGCTAAACAACAAGAAGCGGTACGTAAAGAGGTCGAGCGTGCTTTCGGGGTCTTGCAAGCTTGATTTGCCATAGTCAAAAATCCAACTCTTTTGTGGGATAAAATAAAGATTGGAAATATAACGAGAGCATGTATCATTCTACATAATATGATCGTAGAAGACGAACGAGATGGGTACACTCAGTTTGATGTATCAGTTTCGCACAACCGGAATCAAACCGAAGTTCACAAGTGGATTTAGACTTTTCTTCAGATATGCCTTCAAATCTCGGGAATATGATGAATATTCGGAATGAAATTCGTGATAACAAAATACATCAACGATTGAAAGCTGATTTGGTTGAGAATATCTGGCAAAAATTTGGAAGAAATTATGATTTCAACTAATCGGTTTTTTCTTGTTTACGATTAATAATTGTATTTTCAATTTCAATATGTTGTAATGCCTTCTTTTAAGTAAAATTTAAGATTTTTCATTGTATGAAATTCAATCATTTTACTTAAAAAAAAAATTAAGGACCCCTATGAGGTCCTACCATTGGACAAGGAAAAAATAATTTAGCTAAACAAAGGTCCTTAACCCTTACAATCATTGTTTTTATTACTAATTAATTGTTAAGTACCCTTAAAGGCTCCTTATTGATGGACATGCTCTTATATATGAGAATTACAAAGAGATAAAAGAAAAGACATAAATATGGAAAGTGTACAAATACAAGGAAAAAGAAAACTAGGGTTTCCCCTTCTCTCTAAGTCTAAACCGCCTCTCTCCCTCTCTCTCTCTCCTGCGGCTGCCTCTCTCTCTCTAGGTATTGGGCATGTCATGGACTGGGCCGGTTATGGACATCCACAATATGATTTATAACACTCTCCTTGGATGCCATAACCATACAGGGAATGTAATACGCTTTAGATGTTGCCTCATTAAAACCTTACCAGGAAAACCCAGTGGGACAAAACCATGGTGAAGGAAAAAGAGTACAACACGTATACTCCCCCTGTTCTGAACATCACTGAAGATCTTTCATTCTACGCATCCCAATCTGATGCGTGAGCTTCCTGAACGTGCAGGTAGGAAGTGATTTGGTGAACATGTCGGCTTCTTGCACTCGGCCATCCCACAATTTGATCGGACATGTTGGGTCATCGACCTCAACCAGACACACTCGCGGCTGGCCTCATGTATGGCCAATATTTCCTAATGGTTCGAAGATGTGGCCGCGATCGTCTGCTTCATGGAACACCATGATATGGCCGTACCTCCATGTGTAAAGACATAGCCTGTCTGTGATCGAGCATTGCGTGGATCTGATAAATAACCTGCATCAGCAAAGCCAACTAAACCATCTTTGTTATGGTTAGTATAAAATATACCCAAGTCTTCCGTTCCTTGCAGGTAACGAAGAACATGTTTAATCCTGTTCTAGTGCCTTTGGGTCGATCATGAGCTACATCTAGCTAATAGATTACGGAAAATTATTTATCTAGCCTTGTATGGCTCACCAAATCCGTAAAAACTTTATGGCACTTAGACATGGCATTTCGGGACCACGGATCTCCTCATTTTCTTCATTAGGGCCGAAATTATCTTTTTTTTTTTAAACTGAGGGACCTTATAAATATGGGACTTGTCAATTCGTAAGCTTAGTCCATATCAAACTTATTGAGCACGTTATGTATGTCATTTGATGCATAAGGATTTTCTTATCAAGGTGCTAAATGTATAATCCAATATATAATCTTGTTTTCCCAAAACCTTTCATGTTGAATTCGAATTCTTTCTTGATGTGTTCTATCTTTGGGAAATTTCTCCAGAGGTTCCTAGGATATTCAATATTGTTCTCGAGAACTTGATGTTCGGTAGTTCGATACCCTCTGGAACTTTTACATATATTTCGTTATCCAATGGACCGTATAGATATGTATTTTATTTGCCAGACTTATAAGGAATCAGAATGTCGTTGCATCCACCACATAGGAGTATGTCTCCTTTATAATTGATTTCAGGTCTTTGTGAGAACTTTATGCAATTTCGCCATTCTTATTATGTATTCTCACCAAAGACTTATTTATGTCCAACTGGTTTGACTACATCTCTTCTCTTAAGAGATTTCATATACCACGTCTTATAGCATTATAATTTTGCTTAATCAATTTCTCTGAGTAATTTCTCGATGTGCACTCTATGATAGACGTTGGTTTCATGATCCTTGCTTTTGTCAAGCGCTTTTGCATTCAAATATTATATCATCAATCGACGTCGATATTATTTTACCGGTTCCATTTATAATCCAGACATGACATAATGCATTTAGATCATATTATTTTCAGGTTCCTGATCTTTATTCATGGTCATGTCTAAAGTTTCCTTTAGACAACCTTAATTTCGGATCTGCCATTTCAATTTTATGCTCTTCTTATTTTCGAGTAATACATGTATGGAACCATCTTATCTTAACTAAGTCCAATATCAATTTTATTAGAGCATAACCCGCTGGTATATTTCAGTTTGGGTCATCAAACATGTCTGGCAATTCTTGTTTAAGTTCTGAGAATGATTCATTCTTTGGACTCTTATTCTATATTCATATTTGAGGATCATTATTCATTCTCGAAATCGTTTACCATCTTATAATTTCTCTCCCTGATGTTGGATATACGGATTTATCTAATCCATGGCTTAGCCTTAATAATATCTCTCGTGGCTTTTTGTATTCTTATGGAGAATTATATCCAACGTATACACTTAATTCAATTCTAGATCCCATCTTATAACTTTGTGGTGGAGCAACTTATTTAAGTTCTCTATATGGGAACATTAATTCTTGACCCTTTATCAAATTTATGGGAGAGTCTCTATTTGTTCTTTGGCATTATGTTAACAAATTTTACTGCAACTTATAAGGATTCATAAATCCACCGGTATCACCAATTACTCTTGCAAACTTATTGCAGATTTTGACAAGGATATGTACAACCATATGTCGTCACATATGATGGATGATCAGTCCATCCGTGGGTGATCAAGCCCACGAAATTCCTTGCTTATTTTCGAAATATCATGGTGAATACTCTTATTATCAATTCCCTTATTCAAAGGGGCAGCATATCTTAAACCATTCAATAGAATGTCGCATACTTAACCGAAATGGCATGACCGGTTTGCCAATCATTAATCTCCATATAATCTTTGTAGGGGTTATTGGTTGTTGTATTTTAATGAATTTGAAAATTCGAACTAAATCTAGTGTTATTGGTTCTATGATTTTCAAATCTGTATTAAAATCATGTGTTATTGGTTTAATGATTCATAAATTCTATATTAAATCAAGTGTTATTCAATCCTACGGATTTACTAATAAATTTGATTTTATAATGGATTTGAATGGATTTTTTTTTGGATTTTTTTTGTTAAAAATACAAAGACTCAAATCCGAGGGAAAACCTCCGGATTTGTAAATACTAATCCGAAAAAATTTAAAAATCTTTATATTTTACGTGGATTTATAAATACTACACGGATTTCTAAATCAATCAAAATATATAAACCAATAACACCTCCTTTATGTTGTGCAATTTCGTTTTCAGATTTGATTTGGGCTATTATTGTCGTGGATGCTTAATAGATTTCATATTTGGCCAATAGAAATTGTGTGATTTTATTATTGACTAGATTTCATATTTGGCCAATAGAAATTTCAATTTGGCCAAGGGATTTCCTATTTGGCCAAGGTTTCACCTTTATGGCCAAGGAAAAACGGTTAATGTTTGTCTTTGGCCAAGCTTTTGCCTTCGGTCAAGGTCATTTAAGGTTGGCCAAGAGAATTCAGACTTTGCATTTGATCAAGATTTAAGCTAGGCCAAGCTTTACATTTGTCCAAGCTTTACATTGTTCATTAGGCCAAACATAAGTTTCGGCCAAGCCAAATCTGAATGGTTCTAGGATTCTTATAGATTTCGGCCAAGGAGTAATTTTATGATCAGATTTTAAGTTTTAAACATGTTCAAAGAAATGACAACATAGAAATGAAAAAAACACCAAAGCAAAGAACACAAAATTTAGAATACAAATGTCGAAATCATTCTTCAGTCTTTTAGACAATCTGAAGTTTCATAATCCATAAGATCGTTTTTATCATGATTGAAATCATTTTCATCATCTTGATAAGTCATATGGGCTTCAGGATCTTCCCTTTCAAACTCTCTTGATAGAGATCAACTAGATGCTTGGGAGTCCTACAAGTCTTAGCCCAATGATTGCCAATACCACATCTACGGCACATTGATTTGCTTGAAGTGGTCGAGTGTTGAGGTTTAAATGAAGAGCCACGTCCGCGACCATGACCTCGTCCAAATGAGCCATGGTCACGCCCATGGTCTCGACCATGTTGATTCCCTCGCCCGCGGCCAAAGGAGCTTCGACCAGGGCCACGTCCATTCCTATTTCCTCGACCACGGCCATGATGGCCGTTTCCTTGGACGTGATGGGATTCTTTATTTTCCTCTGTGGCGTGTGCTTCAGGTGGTGGGGCTGAGCCAGAAGGTCTCATTTCACTGTTTCTCATCAATAATTCATTGTTCTGCTCAGTGAACAAGAGACAAGAAATAAGATTAGCATAGGTCGTGAAACCTTTCTCACGGTACTGTTGTTGTAACAGCACATTGCTTGTGTGGAAAGTGGAAAAGGTTTTCTCAAGCATATCCTGATCCGTAATACTTTCA
>NC_027750.1:37842058-37842314 GCF_000695525.1 Brassica oleracea var. oleracea
TCCTGGATTCTGAGATTCCTCCAATCAAACCGAGCCTTTAGTAAGATCACCGTTCTCTGGTGATTATATCTCGATTTCAATTCATTCCAAAGATCTAAAGGATTCTCAATGGTCAGATACTGATCTTTGAGACTCTCAGTTAGATGATGGCGAATGATAAAGATGGCTCTGTATCGATCTTTCTCACTGACATTATAGTCCTTGGTGATACACTCACCAAGTCCCTTGGATTTCAGGATGATCTTAGCATCAAGCG
>NC_027750.1:37842345-37842703 GCF_000695525.1 Brassica oleracea var. oleracea
AAAATTCAAGTTGTTGATTTTCGACATCTGAAGTCATAGATTGATAATTTTAGATCTTTAGGATTAATTTCAATGTTCAAACAAAGCAATAAGCCTTACGGCCAAGAAACAAGCCTCACGGCCAAAACAGGAAACAAGCCGCACGGCCAAGGATTCAAACAGTTCGTTTTAATGCATTCAGTTCATTGTGTAATTGCAATCCTAACATAGATGGAATCTATCAGTTCATATGATGCAATCAATACGGCAATGCACAAACATCAATCACACGGCCAAGTCAAAGATCAATCATACGGCTATTTGATTTCAATTCAATACCACCCTAGCATAAAGTTCTAAGTGTAATTGCAATCAATCA
>NC_027750.1:37843370-37867985 GCF_000695525.1 Brassica oleracea var. oleracea
CAGCAACTCCTCTCGGCTTGAACTCCTTGTTGATATTAGACTTGCACAGGAGTTGAGTTCGGTTAGAAAATCCTTGTTGGAATCGGATTTGTTTTCCAAAGCAAATCGGCGCGCACTGTATCAGTGCGTGAGGGCGCGTCGATGGTCAGATCGACAAGCGGTTTGCACTGACTGATTCGTCTCGGCAAGGGCTTCGATTTGATATCTTGATCGTTTACTGGATCCTCACGGTTTGGGAGAACGTCCTCTTTGAAGTTCCGAGGCAGATTCCTTTTCGTTTAGGGTTTGATGATTTTTGGCTGAGTTGAAAAATATTTTGTGGGGCTTAGTGCTAGAGGCTATCGTGCTGATAACGTGTTGTAAACTTAAGGATTAGAATCTATAAGTTTTTATTATTAATCATAACATATGGTGCCCTTATATATGAGAACTACAAAGAGATAAAAGGAAAAACATAAATATGAAAAGTGTACAAATACAAGGAAAAAGGAAACTAGGGTTTCTCTTTCTCTCTAAGTCTAAACCACATCTCTCTCTCATGCGGCCACCTCTCTCTCTAGGTATTGGGCTGGTCATGGACCTGACCGGTTATGAATACAATATGATTTATAACAATTCTTTAGTAGTAGTTGTTATAAACAATTTTGAACTTGCATGAAGTAAAATTTCAGTTATGGAAAAAAAGTAACGACGGTTAAGATGATTATCGTTAAGGCCATCCGCATTGGAGGTTCAAGACAGAAGTTCACACGTTTTTCGAGAAGAAAAAATATTAAAATAATCGGATTTTAATGAACCCGGCTCGTGCAGGCTCGCTGGAGTGAACTCCGGTCGTTACTGTTCAGCGGGCCCCACGCCACGTGGCGGCCCACTATTGGACAATTTTTTTTTTTAAAAAAAAAAAAAAATAAAAATCAAACGAAAAAAAAAAAATAAATAAAAAATTCACATGATGGTTGGGGTTCATTAATGCGGCTGCCCTAACAACGTGCATATTATCTCTGATCTGATCAAAAATGAAAAATCAAAATTAAGAATGGGCCTTTCTATCAGTAAGAGCACTACAAATGGGCCTTAGCACAATAATGGCCCGTTTTGACGTTATCAACAACCTCGCGTAGAAGATTAGATAGATCGAGCAAAGCTGAGAAATCGAAAACTAGTTTTGGTGGAGAAAGTGATAAGAACCCTAATTATACGTGTCCTGTATTGTGAACCAAAACCCTAAATCGGGAAGATGAAGACGACGAAAGGAGGGAAAGTGATGAACCCTACTGATGCTTACCGCAAGCAGATCCGCAAGAGGGAGATCAAACGTGTAAGTTATCGGATTCAATTCTTTCGAAAATTTGGGGGATTATTATTTTTTTTAATCTGCTGTATGATTTCGATTGGATCCATATCTTTGTTGTTCATAGTATGTTTTGGAGAATTTAACATTAGCTCAGGTGGATAAATCTGCGTATGAAAAAGGTTTACCTTTACCCTAAATTATACTTGTATTTTGATTCGAACTTAGAAAAAGATGAGCTTTTTGTACCAATATTGTGTTCAAGACTTGTCTCATTGTCTCTCGACCAATATTATTATACTTTAGCTTTGTTTTGATTCTTTTAACAGAACAAGAAAGAGAGGCAGAAGGTGAGAGAGGTGGGGATATTGAAGAAGGATCCTGAGCAAATCAAGGAACAAATCAGGAAACTAGATATGTCTAGTAAGTCATTCTCTACTCCCTTTAATTCAGTAAGATTTATCTCTGTGGTCACTCTTGGGGGTATTCAATCAAACTTTGTCTTTTCCCCGCTTCTTGGCTTGCAAGTTTCTCCTGTGTCTCTCAAACCCGAAGAATGTTTATAGACTTGTTCAATAGTTCAAATGTTTCTGAAAAATAATACATAGGTTGTTGATTTGGTGTAGAGGCTGAAGGTGCTCTGGACAAAGCCAGGAAACATAAGAAGAGACAGCTTGAAGATACTCTCAAAATGGTCGAGAAGAAGAGAAAGGTAATTCTCTGGTTTGGGTTACTTTGGTTCTTATTATTTTGCGTCGCTTTACTCTGATTTGGCATCTCTTCTTTTGTTTTTTTTTTTGGCTTTGTTTTCACAGGAATATGAGGAGAAAAGGAAGGAGCAAGGAGAGGCTACTACCTCTGTTATGTTCAGGTGAATACTAATCCTTCTATTCCTTTACTCTTTTTACCTCTCTTCTACGCATTGATCGCTAAAGTTGTCATCATCAGCTTTCTATTAGTTATTACCTGTTTTCTTTTATCTTATATGCAGTCACCTGCCTCCTCAACGAAGAATAGCCGGTGAAGAGGACTTAAAGCCAGAGGTACTTAGTTTCTCCTCTTTTCAGTCCCTGCTTGATTTTGAAACAAACTTCTCTCACTTTTTTCGGCATTTCATGACAGGACTCTGTTTATTATCACCCTACTTTGAACCCCACTGGTGCACCACCGCCCGGAAAGCCACCAATGTATCATTCATCCATCGGTACATCTCTTTTGTTACTGCTACTTCCTACAAAACCAAAACAGTCATTTCTTTCTTACATCCTTTTTATTTTCTTTAGTAAAAAAAGGATTTGTTTTAACGTATTTCAGGAACTAGAATCTCCTCAGATGGTGCTTCATCTAGCGGTCCTGCATTGTCTTCCAATACCGAGTCAGAAGACTCCACCTTGGTTGCTCCTCCTCCGCCTCCTCCACTACCTCCTCTACCAGATGGTACTAATGCTTTATCTGCTTCTTTGCCGCTTCCCCCTCCACCTCCTTTGCCACCAACTACAGGCCTTGCTTTACCCCATCCACAATTTCCACCACCGCCTCCGGGTCCCCCTCCAAATGAACATGATCTGGCTCTGGTTCGTCCTCCACTTCCTCAATCCTCCCAACTCCCTCCTCCTGTTCTAAATGGAAGTGAAGGCGATGGCAGGTTCCCTGAATCTTCAGTTCAAACCTTCGACGAGGGCAAGGTAAAACCTCATTCTATTATTAATAGCTATCTTAAATGGTGTAGCTGAGATGATTTTATGTAGCAGATTGAAACTTGATTACATTTTTTATCTCCACTGTGCAGAATGCTAATATACATTCCATCCCTCCGCCTCCACCACCTGCCTTTCCCTCCAAGCTTCCAAGCAACGAATCTGAGACTGGTCCACCAGAACCTAACTCCAGTAGTTTCCAAAATTCTAACATATCTCAGATGGTTGCACCACCACCACCTCCACCACCTTTACATCAGCAACATCAACCAACGTTTGCAGGAGCTCCGGCTTCAATGACTAATTTTCAACATGATGGTCTTCTGCCACCAGGAATGATGCGTTTTCCACCCCCACCGCCTCCGCACGATATGCATCCTCCTCATCCTGGAATGTACGGTGGTCATCTAATCCCTAGGCCACCGTATGGCCCACCACCTGGACCACCACCTATGATGAGACCGCCACTTCCGCCGGGACCACCACCGTCTAGTTTTGAAGACAGTCAATTAGTGATGAGGCCATATGTACCAAGCAAACCATCTTATGTAAAATCCGCTGCTCCTACTGTTGTCAGGAGACCACTAGCTCAACACACACCTGCGCTTACATCTATGGTGAGTTATATACATGAATTCACTTTGTGGTTTTGTCTCATGTGACGTCCGTACATCTTTTCAAATGGTTAATTTGTTGTTATTGATCTACAGGTCCCTGCCTCGGTTAGAGTCAGAAGAGAATCCGCAGCTGTAACCAAACCAAAGCCAAAGACTTCGGTAGCCACGAGCTTAAGTTTTAAACCAAGATCTATGGTGGCTTCTGCTGCACCGGTGAAGGTAGAGCCAACCAAGACAGCTGCAGCTTCAAAGCCACCGAGCATTGATGATTCTTACAGTGCCTTCTTGGAGGACATGAAAGCTCTTGGAGCACTTGATGGTTAGGCTCTGTGACTTATGTCCTTTTAAAAACATCGTTGTTGTTCTTTGAACATATATTTACTTTTTGAGTTTGGAGCAATACATTGTTTGAAAACATTTTCTAAAGTAGAAATGCTGTAGCATTCAAAGAGAACATGTCGTTGACAAAATCTTACCTATAAATTGGGTAAGAAATATGGCCAATAATTGATTTCAAATTACCCCTTTTCGACGCTACTCTTGGAAGTTAATGCCAGAATAGGTTCTTGTTCTGTCACTTTAAATTAGTGTTACCTTACTTGTAACTGCGGAAAAAAAAGTTACTAGATCCTTTGCTATAGTTGTCATAGATTTTCTTTTTCCTTTTTGCTATTTTTTTGTGGAAATTTCAAGAAAAAAAAACATAGGTTGTATTTGAAACACACATGCACGGATGGATGTATAATCAGAATGATGGCATGATGATGCAAGTATTTTTATAGGTCAACCAAAGACTTCATTAGGCTGAGCGACAAGAATTTGGAAGTGGGTAATACGGAAATGGTCCAGTTCCTGTATTCATTAAATTAAGTTAAAAGTTTTGTATCCTTTAGTCAAAAAGGAAAAAGCAAAATCTTATCTGCCTTCGGAAGTGATATATCAGTGTGCGAATACAAACCATAAGACTTTTAGATTAGTAAAATAACATGGAATATCTCAACACCTAACATCACAAAAACTATTGCTTCGCGTGCTTTCTTTTTTGCATTATTTTCTTATTCATACGTCTTTGCACTCAGAACACACTACATTTTATATATAATATTAAGAATATGGAGTATACTCTATATGATACTAGTTTACGTTGGCCGTCGAACGAGAGCAATGAGCAAATCACTATGTGCAATCCCACATGTATACAACTAACAATATCTAATGATTCAAGCAGTGACGATTCTTTCTTAACAAACTAACAAATGAGTTTGAAAACCTTGCAAGTGTTAGTAGAGTCAACCGTGAAAATATTTATATAATAGAAACTTTATCTTATTTATCAGCAGATACAGTTTGTTTCATCATCTTCGTGGACAAATTATATTCTTCTCGTTATTCTCGTATCATCTGTATTCCTACATAGATCACAATAAAATTTAGCTGTTTTTTTTCTTGGATAAGTCTTACTGATTAGTTGTTGTAACTTTGTAAGTAAAAAAACATGACAGCACAAATTCAAAGCAGAGTTTCCTGAGTTGTTTGCTTGAAAATGTCTAAAAGATCAATCTCTTGGCTTCTAGAATGTACTTATAACCCCTAAAACTCTGAAAGGTTTTAGAAGATGTAGACTAGTATTTCAAAAGTCCAATGCGTTCATTAATGAAAAAAAGTCCACGCCGTTGAATGAACTAGATTTTCTTAAAGTAAGTGAGAAATTGGGAAAGCAATTAAGATAAAATGTCGCTAAGAGCATCTAGAAAAAATGAACTCTATTTTGAAGTTCTAAAACTCTATATTTTAAGTTTAAAATTGTTTTTCTCCAAAAGCAAAACTTCAAACTTAACTTCAAAACTATTTGTATTTTATAATATGGTCTTTATATTTGTCATAACTAATTTGAATTCATAAAAATTTTGTAAATAACTAGCACGTATATAAACATATTACAACAATATTAATTAATAAAATATTATATTAAAATATAAAATTTTAAACAAAATAACTTAATTAATATTAAACTTCAAACAAAATACCATATTATTCCATAAAGTGATTTTCGTAATGCATATATGATCTACTATTGCATTTCGAAGTAAAAATAGCTCTCCTCATTTTTAATTTGCAGATTATAGATAAAAATTGTTGAAATCAGGAGATATTAATACTTGTAAATACATTAGATCAGAACAAGAAAGTTAAAGAGAAACATAAAATATTGCTAAAAGACTAACTTTTATCGATGATATTAATACTCGTGAATATATTTAATATGAACAAGAAAGAATTGTACGAAAAGACATCATCAACAACAATAACAATCATCTTCAATTACACAAAACAAATTGGACAATATTTGAAAATTTTGAAGGTTCCGGATCAACTTACCTGATTATTAGTGTTGTTGTAATATTTAAATCCGTGTGATAGTTATGTCTTCATGTAATTTTTTAAAAGTTTTTTTTGTTAAGTTTCTTTAGTATATTTTTGTTATCAAAATCTACTTTTAAATATTTTAAATCTTTTTTTAAAGTTTTATTTAATTTTATGTGTACAGTTAAATTTTGTAAACAAAACTTAAAATATTTATGAGATATAATTTTTATAAGGATTAAAATATAATAAACAAGAAAATATTTATGAATTATAAATGTGATGTGTATTTGTAGGGATCAAAATACAAATAAAAATATGAAACTAAAAATTTGAAGTTTCATGACTTCTCAAAACTTTAAATTTGAAGTTTTGAAATTTCTTTTTGGAGAGAAAAAAACTTCATATTTGAAGTTATACAGTGTATTCCGAAGATACTCCGAGGAGATCCAAGTTGACATCAATTTGCATTTTTGGCTTGCCATTTGGATTGTTCCCGTCAATTGTTGTTTATTAATTTGGTTGAAAAGTTGTGGACCATGGCTCAGTTTCCTTCGACGTGCCCCGCTCTGATATGTAGACTATAACTTTACAGTTGGTCTTCTGTTAACGATGGAGCCTATTGTATAATAGTCGTAGTGGGTTGTTCAGATTATTCGGTCGTCTTTTATATAGGCAGGTTTTTTTTTTTGAGAAATATTTAATAGGCAGGTTTGTAACTTTGTATATATATTTAAGTGATTTACTTTTTTTGTTAAATGTAAATATGTTATTAAATATTAATAAGAGGTCATAGTTTATTTGGAAAAGAAATTGAGTTTTTGCTCGTGAGGTACAGTTCTTGTCTTGTCTGACGAGGATTACCTTAGAAACTTCTTGTTTTATACGTACAACTTGGATTGAGTTCCAAAAAAAACGTACAACTTGGGTCGAGATGATTCGTGAAAGTTATAAGAGTAATTTAACAGTTTATTAACTTTTTAATTAAAAATTAATAAACAGTTTCTTATATTCCCTTAAGAAACTTCGTCCTAAGAAACTATGGATAACGAAGCTCTAATGTGTTATCATAGATCGCCACAATCACTGCGGCAGTGTATCGGTGTATACGTCTTATGACTTAGACTAATTAATCACTAGAGCTGCAAGATGGGCGAGCCCATGTTCATTAGCCCATATCCGTTTGTCCATTTATAGTTTGTGGACAGTGAGTGACCATATCCATTAAGGACCATGTCCATCAAGAACCAAATCCACGAACATCCATATTTACATGGACTTCCATAGAATCCATAATGGACCATATAAGAAAAGTTAATTTTAATTTATAAGATACAAATACAAGTTCATAAGACTAAATTCACCCATAAATTTATAACTACAACAATTCCGGTTTTAACGAAAAACTTGATTTTGCGGTTTTTGCGGAAAAATTCGATTTTGCGATTTTGGCGGAAAACTCGATTTTGCGATTTTGACCGAAAAACTTGATTTTGCGGTTTTGGCGGAAAAACTCGATTTTGCAGTTTTGGAGAAAAAACTCGATTTTGCGATTTTTTTGAAAAAAAAAAAAAAATCAATTTTTCGGTTTTGGCAAAAAAAAACTTGATTTTGTGGTTTTGGCGGAAAACTCGATTTTACGGTTTTGGTGAAAAAAATATATTTACGGTTTTTGCGAGAAAACTTGATTTTGCGGTTTTGGCGGAAAAACTCAATTTTGCGGTTGTGGCGGGTAAAATCGATTTTTCGGTTTTGGCAGGAAAAGTCGATTTTCCGATTTTGTGGTTTTAGCGGAAAAACTTGATTTTGCGGCTTTGGCGGAAAAACTCGATTTTCGGTTTTGGCGGAAAAACTCGATTTTGCGGTTTTGGCAGAAAAACTTGATATTAAGATTTTAGCGGAAAAAATTGATTTTGCGATTTTGGCGGAAAAATTTTGATTTTAGAAACCCTAGCTTTTTGTGACCATTGGACCGACCACGTCCACATAGTCTAAATCCACTAACGTCCATTAACCACTGGTCTTGTGATTCTTATCCATTTATAATCCGCATGTACAAATAGTTATCACCAAAATAGACTCATTTATATTTGGACATAGGCACCCAATGGTCAGTCCACCCATTTTGCAGCTATATTAATCGGATAGACACGTGACTTAGGACAGAGAAATTAAAGTAATACTATTAGTTGTTTCTTCTATGGCAACTTTTTACAACGAAGCTTTTATAAAGCAGGTGGGAAAGTGAAACGCGGAAACACATAATAATTGAAGGTAAAGACGTAAAATGTCAACATCACTGGGCGAGTAAATTGACCCAATGTTCACGTTAGGTAATTTCATATATTTCCACTTGTGCCAAAATGTTCATTCTTTATCGTCAAAATAAAGTTCGTAGCTTGGATTGATTTTCTGGTCGTGCATCGATTATAATTTTTATTTGGCTGTATGTGAGATCGTGTCATGTGAGCACGACTAATAGTCTAATATAATCATATAGTTCGCTTTCCCATGTGACTGATGCATATAAATATCAAAGAGTTATTAAAAGTCTAGGTCAGTTTTCAAGCAGTTTGTGCTACTAAAACAGTTTTTGGTGGCTAATTATAACACTAACATCAAATACAAATAATATTACATTCAAAGTCAGTTTCAAGTTTTAATATTACACTATGAAGCAGTTTGTGTTATTAGGGTAGTTTTTCTTAACAAAACTTACTTCTTAATCATAAACTAACTAAATAGCTTGTAAACAAAAGAAAATGAGTCTCATTTTTTTAACTATGATTTCTACGGGATTTAATCACATCTCTTCTTAGCAAAAAAAAGAAAGTGGGTCCCATATATCTTCTTCTTCGTTTCCTTTTCTCGAGTTCTTCATTTTTTTGTAAAATGAATGTTGTTTTTTTCATAACTTTCTTTTAAGAAAATATGTTTATAATCAGTATCTTTATTATTCAATCTATCTTTTAAGATATGTCAAGTTATATCTCTCATGATGATATAATCATGATGTATACAATGACGCCAACATTGTGATAGATTCAAGCTTCAATCATGGCGTTTACGTTTTCTCGCGCCGCCGTACTCTGTTATTGCTTCAAAACCGCAGGGGAGGCTAAACCAAACTCGATCTCCAAGCTGTCGCGTTCATTCTCGTCTTCGGCATGTGTTTTGCAACTCGTCTCTGACGTCGCCGCCGTCAAAACGTCCTCTCTTCTCATTCACCGCAAAGTGAAACAGTGGTGGTTCGAGCTCGGGATCACATTCGACTTTGTCTATGCCGCAACTCATCCGTCAAACCCTCGATTACAGCACCTCTGTCTAAGTCGTCTCACCGTCTCACCGTCTCGCCTTTGCAGTTTCGCCGTCGATTTATGCTTATCTTCTGAAGTGATCCACCACCGAATAACGATTCACCACCGCGGGTCGCGAAAGCTCGATGAGCAACAATGGCCACTTTTGGCTTTATTTCACATCTGGCCCCTCGACTTTTGAGTATATTCATTTTTGCCCTCCAAAGTTTTTGATTTGCAGATATATCCCTTTCAAATTGACTCCTGACTTTTTAATTGTACATACCAGACCTTCCCTGATTACACGAACGAGTCCTTGAACTTTTGGAAGTTTTCCATTCGGCTTTTAACTTTGAAAATTGCAAATATAACCTCTTAATTTAGTGTTGTACACATGTAAACTAATTTTCCTGTGTTGTACACATGTACACTACCAAATTTGTTGTACACATGTGCGCCACCAACCTTTAATGTACACATGTACACTAACGAATATACATAACTTTACAACATGTTGGACATCTAACATGTATCTCAAACATATGTGTACATGTAAATATCTGATAAAATATAATATGTATATTGTTCATGTTAGCCCTTGTCGATAGTCAAAAAACATAAGTGTACATGTAAATTTCTTTGAAAGTAAATATTTTAAACATGCAAACACCTTTAGATGTGTTTAAACAAGAATAATACCCTTCCAAGACCTAGCTTTTAATGCATAACCATGTGTGCCTATGAAATATTTTCTGCAAATCTCGTCCCTTCGATTTGTTTCAATATGCGAGCATGCTTCCGTGTAGAAAGATTGTTGTTTTGTGTACAATGTGATTTTCTACACCGCATTTCGTGTACACATATACATAGAAGGTGATTGGAAATATGTGGTGTCTTTAAGATATAGATGGATTGACTGTTGCTTACTTAAAATGTCAAAATAAACAACAAAATAAATCAATCAAACTAAAGTAACATATATGACAATTGATGTACACATAATTACATGTTTTATTCATAACTAATAATCTTAATGATTTTTAGCACTTGATTTTAGTTCATTTAATTCATTTTTAGCACTTGATTTTAGTTCATTTAATTCATTTAAAATTGCAAATTTCAAATCTATCCGAAAAATTCACCAGCTGTACATGTGAATCTGATGTACATGTGTATTGTTGTACATATGGATGGTAAAAATATTTGTGTATATAGTTTTCTGTTGTACATGTGTATTGTCGTACAATTCGGTGTACATTTGTTTTTGATACTTCATATTTGTTTTTGTTCATTTAAGTCATTTAGGTGTGTCTTTAGTTTAATTGTATTTTCATAGATGTATTCGTACTACAAGAGGTTAAAATGTAATTTCTGAAGTTTGAGACAAAATTAAGGATCAATTTTCACATTTAAAAAGTATTGGGGTTACAAAATAAATAACAATTAAGTTTAGGGACCAAATATGCAAAAATGTCGAAATTAGTCATTGTTGCTCTCAAGCTTATCCTGCCAGTTTCAGAGCGCATAAGAGAGGCATGAAGGTCACGGCGACAATGAATCATGATGAGAAAAGATGAGTTGAGACACAATACAACATATCGAAGGAAGTGTTGCGGCGGCGGAGAAGGAAGTGTTGCGAAGGCGAAAAAAAACCCGACCCAATGACCCACAACAGACCCCGACAGTGTAAGCTCGATGGCAACCACTTGCTCCGGATACGGTGGAAAGTTGCGACGATGTGAAGAAGAGGCTTTGATAATTTCTAAAAAAATTTAATTAGATTTTAGGTTTCAAATGTCTAGTCCCGAGAAAATAAGAAAGGTGACTAATTTTCAAAAAAAATAAGACCATTTAGTTAGATGAGTGCCTTTAGTTAAGAAAAACTACCTCAGTAGTCATAACTGTCATATAGTGTTATTAAAAACTTAAAACTGTCTTAGAGCGTAAATAACCTAATAAAGTTATTAACAGTCTAGGTCAGTTTTTAAGTTTTTATTACACTATAAAGCAGTTTGTTCTACTAAGACAATTTTTGGTGGCTAATTACAACACTAAAATCAACTACAAAAAAACCTAGTTACTGATTTAGTTACCTTCTACAGTTTTTTTATTCTGTGTTTTAGCCACGTTTTTTATTCTGTTTGAATTTCAAAAGCTTAAATGAAGAAGATCTATTTTTTTTTTAATCTGTAACTGTTAAATTTATTTTGATTTGTAGGCTATGGCATCCGAAACAAATATGTTATATGGAAGTGATGGAGCATCTGGAAAAAAACGTGTCGGACCTCAAATCGCGAGTTTGATTCCAGAGTATCGCCGCCAGAATCGCCATGGTTTTAATCGCGGAGCACCAGAGACTCCGGAGAGAAAACGTGATGGAGCAGCCGGAGAGCTCTGTTGTATGTGACCTCAAACTGTGATCAAAATTCCAACAGAGCTGTACCGTAATTCGCTTCAAAGTCAAGTCGTCTCCTTCTCGCTGTGAACTTCATGCGCGTGATAGGAGTTATGGTCGCCGGAATCGTCATGGCTTCAGTTGCAGATCAAAGAGAAAGCTTGATGGGAGCAACAATGGACAATTTTTGATTATTTGCAACTATGGTCCTCCCATTCTTTCTTATTCTCCAATTTGTCTGAAACTTTTAATCAGTTTAAGTTTTTTCACGAATTTGCCCCGATACTTTAAAATGTGCAATATAGACCAACCAAATATTTCGTTTTTTTGCATCATTAGTCCCTGTGGTATTGTTTTATTTTGTTTATGCCCCATATGTTTCTATAAACATCCTTATTTGCCTTAACTCGCAAATAAACATCTTTTAAATGGTAAAAAAATAAGCTATATATATGAATACATCTTTAAATGAAAAAAATAAGCTAAATGAGATGCTAAATATCCATAAAATACTAAATATCATTAAAATTATAACATTAAAGTATGAGTCATTTATTGTGTACATTGTTGTTTTGATATATGTATATAGTCATATATACATTACATTTTGTACATGACATTATGTACACACAATTTATTATCCACATGTACAACGATTTATATGTACACCCGTCAAAATTCAATTCATCTTCACTGTGCGTGTGTATGATAATGTATAATAGCGTACATGTGTACATAAAATATGGTGGTGTACATGTGTACGAGAAATATGACAGTGTACAACTGTACATATGTAAAACAACCATAAATTAATTAAGCTAAGACCTACCATAAAGCTAGCATGAAAACACACACACTAATCAAAAAACTCTTAAACGAGATGTGAAGGATGATATTTATGTGCAGTCAAATTTCAAGGATGCCCCGACCCTGCGTGTACATGGAAAGAAGGAAAATGTGAAGAAGGAAAAAGTTCACATGTACATTGTGTTAACTTTATGTGAGTTCATGAAGTCGCGGAGGCTTAGTTATTTAGATAGAAAACCTACAACATTAGAGTTCTTAACACATTAGAAACAGTATTTAAACAATGTAGATAAGTATTTTCTCCTCTTTTTGTTGCCTAATGTTCCATACATCAATAATTAGAGTTTTTTAATGTACAAATGCACTATTAATATGACATTGTATACACATTTCAGCCATTGTACTAGTGTACACATTTCACAAATGCACTATGACATTGTGTACACATGAATGTGAAACCTATTGTAATTGTGTACGCATTTCACAAATACACTATGAATATGAAACCCACAAATGCACTATGACATTGTGTACACATTCCAGCCATTGTACTCGTGTACACAAATATGATGTACAAATTCACTATGAATATATAACTGTATAAACATACTGCTAAGGTTTTACGGAGTGTACATAAGAAATAAAGCTAAAATTTTATTAGTCATTTGATGTGTACACTATACCATGTACAAAAATATTTCATTATCTACATGTACATTAATTCATATGTACACTGATTAGCTTGTACAATAATAGCTCTACGACCACAGCGGCGGTAGAGCTATGTTGTAATAGAGCTTGTGGTTTGAGGTTGCCGACAATGAAACTCTCGTTGGAGAATAAATAGCGGTTGTTCACAGATGAAGGCAAAGATGATTAAGGTTACAATTTTCAATCGTGGAGGAGGAGTGCTTATGATGTATAAATCAAAAAAAAAGTTGGAAAAAAAAATTGAGGTATAAGAAAATAAGATACGAGAAAGAAGAAAGTGAAATTTATTTTTTTATTCCATTTATTAGAAAATAAGATATGAGAAAGAAGAAGAGTGAAAAAGCGAAACTGATTATGATTTAACTAGTGAGTAACTGATTTAGTTAGGAATCATGGAAGAAGTGAGAGAAATGTATCTTGGTAGAAGAAACTGGCCTATTGTGTTAATAAAACATAAAACTGCCTTTCAATCTAATTCTTTCAATATCAAACACTATAAATGATTAATCAATAATTTGTCAGAAACTAGATCATCGCATTGTCCATTAATAACTATCAGGTGATGACCCGCGTGGGAGGGATGATAAGACTAAAAGTGTTTTTAATCTTGAGTCTATAGATATTTACAAAGTAAAAGTTATTGTATGATATATTACATGTTATACAATGATGTATTGGAATAAATTGATTATGTTTATATAAGGTTAATTATTTAAACTGTTAAAAATTTGTGTTATTGGTTAGACGTAGTCGAAGTTTTTTCCGTCGAAGTAAATACTTATATAAACTTAGTTATGGTATTAAGATAAAAATAAAAATAGAAAATTAAATTATTGATTTCATAAGATTAAACGAAACATAGATAATATAATAATAAAATATGAAAAATGTTATGTTTATTTTCTAAGTTGTACATTTTTTTGCCAAATCAAACTTCGAGAACAGGGTTGACAAATTAATACAAAAAATGTATAATATTTGAGATAGACTGTCACGGATTTATTCGAGATAGACAAATTAGCGTAACCGTCCTCACCCTATCCATGAATTTAATTTACTTTCTCTCTTTAAGAGTTCTTTATTATTATGGACAAATTATTCAACGTCTATTTCGTATTTAGACTACTACCACTACGTTCCTACCTCCTTAACCAAATATACACACACACACACGACACATGTATATATATATATATATATAGCCTTGAATCTCCTATGGCTGTGAGAGAAACAAAGACAAGTTTGTGTTGTTGCATAGCTCTAAGATGGCAAAAATAAATCAAGCCATCACTATCTTTTTTCTGCTTCTACTCTCTTCAACAACTTCTCATCCTCTTTGCTCAGATTCAAGTAAGTCTCGTGTCGTTTTGAGTTCAATTGTTGTTGTGTTCATGTCGTTTTGAGTTTTTGTCTCTTTTTTGGTCAGAGACTCAAGTCAGCACCAACCAGACACTTGAGTTCTGCGATTCCTACTCAGGAAAAACTTGCTGCAACTCCAAAGATGATCTTGAACTACAGAATCGCTTCAACTCCATGAACATCTCTGACTCAAACTGTTCTTCCCTTCTCAAATCCATTCTCTGTGCGGTAAGTACAGGTCTTTTCACTTACCCATTTTCTTGAATTCAAGATTCTCTGTTTCAAATCTTGCAATAGTTTGATTTGTTTTGATTCTGAATCTCATGAGTATATTCACCAGAAATGTGACCAATTCTCTGGACAACTGTTTGGTAATGAAACTTCTCCAATTCCAATTCTATGCAACTCAACTTCACAAGACTTATGCTCAAAGCTATGGGACACATGTCAGAACATCTCCATCGTCTCTTCTCCCTTTAGTCCCACTCTACTAGGCGGTGCTACTTCCCCTTCAACCCCCTCAACGTTAACGGATCTCTGGAAATCCCAAACCGAGTTCTGTACCGCCTTTGGTGGACCAGAGAAAACCAACAACAACAACACAACCAAATGCTTCAATGGTGAATCGGTTAACCAAGAAACTGATATAAAGCCACCTCAAGGGATATGTGTTGAGAAGATAGGAACCGGGTCTTACCTCAACATGGTAGCTCATCCTGATGGTTCAAACCGAGCCTTCTTCTCTAACCAACCTGGTAAGATATGGTTAGGTACAATACCGGATCAAGACTCAGGTGAAGCGATGGAACTCGATGAGTCAACTCCTTTTGTTGACATAACCGATCAAGTCAGTTTCGATACGCAGTTTGGTATGATGGGGATGGCGTTTCATCCTAAGTTCGCAGAGAACGGGAGGTTCTTCGCGTCTTTTAACTGTGATAAAGTCAAGTCTCCTGGTTGCACTGGTCGTTGTGCTTGTAACTCTGATGTAAACTGTGATGCTTCTAAGCTTCCCAAAGACGATGGTGACCAGCCTTGTCGTTATCAGACCGTTGTGGCTGAGTATACCGCAAACGGTACTTCCTCAAGCCCTTCAACGGTAAAGAATCCAAGATTTTGTGTAGTTTCAATCAAAAAATGAGTTTCTTGCAGACCAAGGAACTAACAAAGATTGCTTGTTGTGTAGGCAAAGACTGGTAAGGCATCTGAGGTGAGGAGGATTTTCACTATGGGACTTCCTTATTCGTCGTCTCACGGTGGTCAGATACTCTTTGGACCTGATGGGTATTTGTATCTCATGACTGGTGATGGAGGAGGAGTTTCAGATACTCACAACTTTGCACAGAACAAGAAGTCATTGCTTGGCAAAATCTTGAGGCTTGATGTTGATGTTATGCCAAGTTAAGAGACGGAAACAGTTTGGTATTAGAGAGTTTGTGTTTGGTGTCTTTGTACTTACTTTCTGTGATATGACTTTGCAGGCGTATCTGAAATCTCTGAGCTAGGTTTATGGGGAAACTACTCTATCCCAAAGAGCAACCCTTTCCAAGGCAATGCAGCAGATGAACAAGGTGAGATTTATGCTTTAGGGCTTCGAAACCCGTGGCGTTGCAGCTTTGATTCTGAGAGACCGGAGTACTTCTTGTGTGCAGATGTCGGAAAGGTTTGTTTCTTTCTTGCTGTTTAAGCATCAGACTCTTAAGATAAGGTTGCTGAGTTAAAGAAAAAGTATGTAACAGGATACATATGAAGAAGTTGATATCATAACAATGGGTGGAAACTATGGCTGGAGAATCTATGAAGGACCTTATGTTTTCTCTCCTTTATCGCCTTTCGGAGAGAATGTTTCTGAGATCTCTAACCTGACTTTTCCTATTCTTGGTTACAACCACTCCGAAGTTAACAAACATGAAGGATCTGCTTCCATTATTGGTGGTTACTTCTATCGTTCCAACATTGATCCTTGCTCTTACGGCACGTAAGTCAAAATACTAAACCCTAAACAATAAATACATAATTTTAAACCCTGACCCTAAATCATCAACCGTTTTTGTTTTGTTTCAGGTACTTGTATGCAGATCTTTATGCAAACGCGATGTGGGCAGCAATAGAATCACCAGAAGGTAGCGGTAACTTCACTGACTCTCAAATACCATTTAAATGCAGCCAAGATTCACCGGTGAAGTGCACCGCGGCACCAGGAGGAGCTGACTCAGGACCTGCACTTGGTTACATCTACTCTTTTGGACAAGACAATAACAAGGACATACATTTGCTCACAAGCACGGGTGTGTACAGAATTGTTCGTCCTAGCCGTTGTAACTTTGCTTGCTCCAAGGAAAATACTACTGCCTCTAGGGGAAAACAGAGCCCTAACGGTGCTGGGCCTCCCCAGTCTCTACCTTCTTCTGCAAGAAATCACTGTTTCTCTGTATTTAAGTCATTATTGTTGTTGATGTTGTCTATGTGTTTAACTGTCTTACAATGGTGATTTGTTATTGTTTCAAACTCTGTTTTGTTACAGCACTTATGAGCATTGTTCAAGATCTATTTAATATTGCGTGTGTTAGAAATCTCTAGTGTCATGTCAAAGCTAATTCTTACTATTGGTATTGGTCCAATCTTATGTATGGGTTTTAGTTTGGGTGGGAAAAAAAAATTAAATCGAACCAAAATTGACCCAAACTAAACCAAATATATATCTCAATTTAACTGAATGGTTCGGTTCGGTGATGTTTATAGTTGAACTGAAAATCCAAATTTTGCATATTTAACTAGGTTAACTAAATATTATACTAGGTTTATAGATATTGGTTTAAAACTATTAGATTCAATTTCTATATTTTACTTATATATGAATAGAAAAAATACAACCAACAATGGAAAACATGATTTTTCTAGGTGTTTTCCTGCATAGTATTAATTTTTTTAAATTTAAATTATATTCAAAATAAAATAAAATTTTATTTTTATTTTAGATTTTATTCTTTTCTTACCCATATTTTAATCCAAATTTTGATTTAACTGAACATAAAATTAAGATAAAATAAACAATTTTATTATTTGAAATTATATTTAAGAATATATATGTATATATTTAAAATTACAATCTTAGATATATTTTTTTCTATTTTTGGATAAAATATATTAAATCAACTTGTTTAAATGAATAAAAAATCTGATATTAAAGTTGTATAATTATCAAAAAGCAAAACCAAACAGTAATACTAAAATTTGTAAATATATATATAAAAAGTTATAATATTACAAATAAAATTATATAATTTTTTAAAAGAATTGTAAGAATAATTGAAATATTTTTAATTAGCAAAATTGTATAATTATAAAATAGAAATAAATAATATTTTAAAATTTGTAAAATATTATTATATTTCTATTATTATAATTTAATGTCATATTTGAATAGATTTACTTTAATGACGATGTATAATTTACTACTATATTTTAAACCAACTATCAAAAATATAAATAAGTATTAAATGTAATTGTCCTTGTCATATTTAACCATAATTCATGTTATATTTTCTAGTATGCTATGTCACATTTATTTATTGAAAGTGTGATTATACATAAAATATGTGTCAAAATAACTTTAAATAATGCATAGGGGATTACAAAATTGAAAAACTAAACATGATATCATATCAGGTTTCAGAATGATGATTTAATTTTTTTAGATTACATTTTCCATGTGTTTATTTTTGACATTTGTTTTTACTATTAAAATGGAGAATTTAATGACTTTCGTGATGAAATAAAGATTTTTTTTGTGATTTATAAATTGGTTTTACTGAATTAGAAAGAAATTAAAAAGGCTGAAATGACCCAAATACAAACCAAATTGAACTCAAACCGAATCCACCACAAGCCAAACCGAAAAATATAAATATATATTTTATTCAGTATAGAGAGGTTACGAATATGATTTAAGCAAGTAAATTTGGTAGTGAATGAGAGGAACACTTAATGCAAAAACATTTTCGGTCGATACATTGAACAAAAGCACAGCGGGGTCAGTTCTTAATGCAAGTGTTGTCGTCGTCGCAAGTCTGTCCTCCATCTTCCGTCGTTGCATCTCTTCTAACACGTAACTTTGGTTTCGGAGGGATACATTGCTCGCAAACACATTGTTTGAAGATACATCTTGTTACTGCACAGCCTGGACAAAAAGCTTGACAAACGCCATCATTGTCGCAAGATCCTCCACGTTGTGTTTGTATCGGTACATCTGTCACGTCGTCCCTAAATTTTGCATCTCCTTCCAATGCTTTAGCTACCCACAACCCTGATGTGATAAGAGATTCTGAATTATTAGAGTAACAAAATAATAATAAAGTGTTGGGCATAAATGATTATCATGTAAAACTTTCAAGAATACTATGAAAATGTGATAAAAGTTAAAAGTTAAAAGTTTAAAAGATTTTGCTCACATGAAAGACACATCAAAAGGCCTAGAAGGAGCACTTTCCTAGACACCATGTTTTCCTTTTTAATGATTTCTATTTTTATGCTTTCATTCTAATGTCACACACACACCTATATATACATCTATCTATTCAATTTATAGTCTTAGGCAACAATATTAAATTGTTAGTAACAGTAGTAACTCCATTCCACTGAATGATCTATCTTTCATCCATTCCAACTTAATAATCTTAAATAATATGATGTCAAAACAAATCTTAAATAATGAATGTCAAGATTTGTATCCATTCCAACTTGATTTAATTTTGGTCAAGATTTTTGTTTTTATTTGTAAAAACCTTTATATATATTCTATTAAAATAGAGACACATTTTATCTACTATTGACATGTCATAGTAGGACCATTTAATTAATTGCATAATATGACATATTTGATTATTTAGATTAACCAATTAAATATATAACATTTCTAGAAAATATGAATAAATAAGGATATCAATATTAAATAAGGTTTAAATATAAATCTGAATTTTATTCTTAGTTATAACAAAACCTGTTGAAAAAAAATCTAACAAAAACCTACTAAAAATTTAAAATATTTTTATTAAATAAAGAATTATTTAATTTTGTAATTAATAATATAATATTATTATAAACTAATGTTAATTAAAATTTTATTATAAATAAAAAATTCTAAGTTATTTTTAATAAATGTTATAATTATAGTCTATATTATATTAAAATAAAAATATCATATGAACTATATATGAAAAACTAACCTATTTTATTATTTTTAAACACTTTCATTTAAATAAATTATCTTTCACCATTAAACGAGTAAAAATTTGTAAACTATTTAATATTTTTATACAAAAATAAAATATTAATATATGTTAAAAAAATTTATATCTACAGCATATATATTTAAAAACATATTTAGAAGAAGATTCTCTATTTGATTATTTCAGATTATGAATTTATTGTACCAAATTCCAAAAAGTTATAACAATCCATAAAAATATAAAATCTATAAAATAAATCACTGTTTAATAATAATTTAATAAGAAACCTAAACAATAAGATTAAAAAGTTACATAATAATATAAAAATAAAATGTAAATAATACATTTAAAATTTTTAGGATAATAATAAAGGTATATTTATAAAATAAAAAAAATCTGCACACATGTACGGGTTAAACTCTAGTTATTAAAAAAATGTAAAAGGTTATAGTTATTCCGTCTATCTGCTTCACATATATTTTGACAATACTTTTCACATACGCAAAACAATCATTTAAGCATACTAATATTGAATTAGAACTTAAATTTTGAATTATTTTTAAAAATTCAATTTTAAATTTCAAATAGAAAATTGTGTAAACACAACTGTAACACTATTCATAAAAATAATTGGAGTATCATTCAAATTTATACATTTTAAGCTAGACTTATATTTTATACACAGAAGTTACTAATAACGAGAAATCAAAGTAACAATAATTTTCATTTGTTTTTCTAAATCATATATTTATTCAAAACTAGCGTCGGCCCGGGCTACGCCCATGATTTTCTATTATATTTATTTTTAGTTCTATCATTTTACTGTATTTCAATATTATACGTATATTTACATTTATTATTAAAATATAAATTACTAAAAAAAAATTAAAATGGACTTTTTATTTTGTTAATTTTTGGTCTAGCAGATTTATGTAGATTGTTTTTAATAGAACTTTAAAATTTATTTAATGAAATTTTTTTTTTAATCAAACCACTTATTTTAAAATTTTGTGAATTAAAATAAATAAATTAAAACTAAATCGACTCAGATTATCTCATCATTGACATGAAACACACATGCAAGCATTTTCCACTGCTATTATAAGAAAATCAAGAAGTTCATAAGTTTTATTTGAACCAAGATAATAACCATGAAAGTCATCCAAAGTCCAAACCATTGCAGACATTAGCGTACTTAACATATTTGTTGCCTCATCTTTAATTCCGTTTTCCAACTAAACAATTAATATAATCATTTATCATAATGCCTATTTTAAAAACATTTTTTAACTTAACAAATAAAATCCACAGACAAATTTTTATAAGAAATTCATAATACCATAAAGTTTTGTACGTTTGTTAACAAAGATATAGTACTACTTAAATACATGTCGGCTGTGTTTACGATTGTACTCTTAAAGGGACTCAAAAGTTAATCTTGGAGTTGTATTGAGCCAAATTATAATTTAATTTGGTTAAAAGAAAGAATCGAAGACTTTTTAGGTTATGTTTAATAATTTAATTGTCTTCTTCACATCCCCTATTCATCATAGCTCTTCGGCGAGAGAACAAACACACATCCACTGACCAAAAAAACTAAAAAACTTTGCACGTCTCTCTAATCTCCCGACGATGGAGAGCTTTGCACTTCACTCTCTCTCCACCACCGCTTCATTCTCCCACAACCATCCCTCACGCTTGCCTCTCCTCCGCTGCATCTCATCGAGATCTCCGCCACCAACCATCTCTCTCCCTTCTCTTCCGACTATCCAATCTCACTCCGCTCAACCTCTCACCTTCCCTCTCCTCAAACCAATCCCTCGCTTCTCCACAATACGGATCACCACCGCACCACGTGACACCCCTCCTCCACCACCTTCTCAATCACCGTTCTCTCAACCGCAGCCAAACTACTCCCCCTAGTCATTCAGTATGAGATATAAGAGATAAGAAGAGAATATGAGTTCAAAGGAGAGGAATCTCACATATATTTATACCAAACCCACACAACGTCGGGAAGCGAATCGATGGGATTTATGACGAAGCTATTAATTAGACCATTTCAGGTCGTGAGAAGAAGCGCAGAGGTCACCGTCTCGGCCGCTGCACGATCAGGAGAGTCGGACTTCTTGTCTGTGATTCAGTAGTATTAAGGTTAGAGCCGACTTCAACTTAAGCGGGACGGGTAAATCTCACAAATTTGGAGCCCAAGCACACCAATACGCTGTCCAAGCCCACGATCGCTTAAATGAAACTGTGCGTTCAGAGGCGCCGGACACGTGTCATCCTCTCGTTCAATGACTTTCCTAGGTGAAATCCCTGGTGAAATAATAGATTATTTACTAGTGTATCTCCTTGTGACACCTTACTGAAAATGACAAAAGTTTTTAATAAACAATAATAAAGTAAATTGACTAATTTCGAATAAATAAAAAATTAGAACTTATAAACAAAATTAGACCTGAGCAAAAAAACTGCAATCGAAGATCCAAACCGGAACCGAACTGAAATACTCAGAGCTGGAACGAAACTGAAATTCTCAAATACCCAAATGGTTCATATATTCCAGAGTCCAAAATAACCAAACTGAGAACCGAACGGGTAACCCAATAGATAAAATTTTAATTATATATATATAATATAACTAAATATATATTATAATTTAAAAATCTATTAAAACTGTCCAAAAATATTTTAAAAAAACTAAATTATTATAAAGTATCCAAACTACCAAAAGTACCCGAAAAGTATTCGGATATTTTTATCATAAATATCTAAAATAATCTGAAATGTCCAAGATTTTTATTCAAATCATCATAATTATTTGATATTTTATTCAAAATACCCAATTTTAATCCGAGTTATTCGAACTACCTGAAATAATCAAACCGGAACCGGAATCAGAAATATATCAAGTAATAATGGATATTTTAACCCTCTATTCGAATTACACGATACTCAAAATAACTGAATAAACCAAACTGATATCTGAAATGTCCATGTCTAAACAAAACCAACGTCATTGCTTTAAAATAATAAATTACTTTAATGTATAATGTATATCATAAATTCATAATCAAATTGAAAATGTGTTACTATAGTTACATATTTTGATTAAAATATAATTTTGATTTAAGTTGTGTCCAAGCGTTAGGTGTGTCATGTGTGTAACGAATGTGAAAAGACAATCATCATTTATTAAAGCAATGAATTTTATAATACAACTAGATTTTGTCCCGCACTTTCAAAGAGCGGGATTGTTTCTGATTAAAAAAAATTAAAAATTAAAAAACTTAAAATATTTTTTTAAGTTTTGGTTAGGATCAATCAAAATATTTGTATTCGAAGAACCGAATCAAACCCGTAAAGTATACCAAACTCGAACCACATTGGGAAAATACTTGAATGGTCCAAAACAATAATATTCAGATAGATAGAACCATACCTAGTTTGAGTCAAAATATTTTGAGTAATCTGAAAATATCTGAATCACAATTATATACTTAAATATGCTACTTTTTAAAATTAATATCTAAAAAACTAAATATCTGAAATGTACTAATTTTACTAAAATAAATTAAAATAACAAAACTTTTTTAGACTTAGACGTTCATTTATATTAACTCTCTAGATTTTAATATAATTTTTTGAACCAGTAGAATTTAATATACTTTGTCCAACCATTCTATCCAAATTTGATTACACATTTTATATAATCAACGAACATATACATGTTTATTGTGAATTTTTTATACTGGATTATGGAAATGTTTAGGAGAATTTGCCAAAAATAACCCACAACTTGATTTTAACCCCAAACCTATACCCAAATTTGAATCAAATGCAAAACTAACATAAAAGCCTTGTGAAATTACAGTCCAACCCCTTGTGACCAAACAAAAAAACAGAAGTCATTTTTACGAATATAGCCCCAGTAAGTCGTCTGAGTCGTCTCGGATCAATTAGAAACTTTAATTAATGTGAATGTTGGTAACCTCATAAATATCACCAATCAAGTTATAAATTTCATTCCGTAGCCCAAATATTCATTAATAAACATCAATTAACAAGAAAATGTTAAAAAGTCTTTATAGTTTTAAAGAAAATGCAAGTTTATTAAACATTGACGCAGACGACATCCACGGAAGTCGTCTAGTAGACTTCTAGAAAAGTCGTCCATTAAGGTCATTTTTGCAATTAAAATTTTACAAAGACTATGTTGTAATGAGTAGGTTAACTCCATAGACTCTGTGCTCATGTCCATATTATAATCTTCTTGAGCCATTGCAACAAGATCAGCATGTGTCGAACCTTCACTCAAAAATAACATTCTCGCTCCTTTGAAATGATCAACCACAAAATTCCAACATCCATGTTTCAACAACCATTCTCCATACACTGCATGTAACTAACGCATCATCTGAAAAAGTCAAAATAAAACACATTAGCAAACATATAACAAAAAAAAACGAAAGTTTCACTACAAGAAAACACATGCTTAACGAGGAAAGTTAACGAGGAAAAACAATCCTAGTAAATTTACGTCGATTTTACGAGAAACTTGCGTGGAAAAATAATGTCATCGTTATTTCCTCATAAAGTAACGACAAAAGCATTTCGTCGTAAAGTCGATGTAATTTGACGTGTTTTTTACGAGGAAATAGTATTTCCTCGTAAATACGACGTAAACTTCGCGTGTTATTTACGAGAGAATAATTTACTTGTATTTAGCGAGGAAATTTTGAATCCACCAACTTTGTAGGTGTTACACGTTTTTTTTTGCCACCTAATTAATTTTCATCGTAAATTCATAAGAAAATTACAACTACCAGATTCGAAATTTCCTATAA
>NC_027750.1:37870824-37871443 GCF_000695525.1 Brassica oleracea var. oleracea
TAAAGGTCACCACATCACAGATGTATTTCACACGAGGCTATACTTTTCACACATATGAGTATGGTAGACAGCGGGCGACCAGTAACTATGGAATATATGTGAAAGGGGAAACAAATTTCTACGGGATCTTGACGGAGATTATTGAAGTCGAATTTCCAGGGATACTGAAGCTGAAATGCGTCCTCTTCAAATGTGAATGGTTCGACCCCGTCGTCAACAGAGGTGTTCGGTTTAACAAACTTGGTGTAGTTGATGTCAACGGTGGACGAAGGTACAACAAATTCGAGCATTTCATCTTAGCTTCACAAGCAGACCAAGTTAGCTTCCTTCCATACCCTCGGATGAGAGATTCATGTATAAATTGGTTAGCAGTGATCAAAGTTACACCTCGAAGATGAATCATCAGTGGGGAATAACCACCATTGCAAGAAGAACAGATAAATGGAGTCGAGGAACCTGAACAAGAAATTGATGACATCCTTCTCATTGATCCGCATAATCACGAGTACGAAGATCTTACCGGTGATGCCACAGACGAAGCTGTTGAAGACGAGTTTAACGAAAATGATGATGTTTCTAGTGATGACGAGAATGTCGATGTATCCGATTGATGTATTTG
>NC_027750.1:37871474-37871711 GCF_000695525.1 Brassica oleracea var. oleracea
GGTAATGTGGGGTTTGTTTTATGAATAAGGTAATGTGGGAGTTTGTTTTATGAATAAGCAAATGTGAGAATTGTGGTTTGGAATGGAAATAAAGATGGGGTTTGGAATATCTGAAGTAGAAAATAAGGAATATGGAGTTTGGGGTTTCGGATTTTAGGAATTTAAACATAACACTCGTTAATTCCACGTAAGTAAAAATCGTCGTAAAGGACTCGTAAGCCAACGAGGAAATAACGA
>NC_027750.1:37871765-37872755 GCF_000695525.1 Brassica oleracea var. oleracea
GTAAACACCACGTAGGACGAAATCGTCGTAAAAACCACGTAGGACGAAATAGGTCGTAAACACCACGTAGGAGGAATCGTCGTAAACACCACGTAGGACGAAATAGTCGTAAATACCTCGTAGTGTAAAAACTAGAAAAAAAAAGAAAAAGGAGAAAAATACCAGATTCACATGTGGCAAGACTTCCAGCAATTATAATACGTAAGTCTCACCCACATGAATTTTAATATCTTCTTCTTTTTTTTTTCAAATATTTATAATTTGAATAAGATTTTGCTGAGGAGTGTGATTTGAGATAGGGTGTGATTTGGGAGTTTGTGTGTGGTTTGAGAATGAGAGTTGTGGGTATATTTATAGGAAAGCGCGGCTCGTCAATTCCACGTAAGTAAAATCGTCGTTAATACCTCGTATGAGGAATCGTCGTAAACACCACGTAGGACGAAATCGTCGTAAATACCTCGTAGTGTAAAAACTAGAAAAAAAAGAAAAAGGAAAAAGATACCAGATTCACATGTGGCAAGACTTCCAGCAATTATAATACGTAAGTCTCGCCCACATGAATTCTAATATCTTCCTCTTTTCCTTTTTTTTTCAAATATTTATAATTTGAATTGGATTTTGCTGAGGAGTGTGATTTGAGATAGGGTGTGATTTGGGAGTTTGTGTGTGGTTTGAGAATGAGAGTTGTGGGTATATTTATAGGAAAGCGCGGCTCGTCAATTCCACGTAAGCAAAATCGTCGTTAATACCTCGTATATAAAAACACGGGCCTTTGTAATTCCTCGCTATTTCCTCGTACAATAAAACACGGGCCTTTGTGACTGCTCGCTCTTTCGTCGTAACCTTACGAGGAATTTGTGATGATATGTAATCTTATATATACTCCCGAGCGCTCACTCTTTCTTTCATCTCTACTTCCTCTGCACTTCCTCTCCATTTCATAGCAATGGTAAGCCTCTCTAATTCCTCTCTAATTTGGTTAGTTTAAGA
>NC_027750.1:37872821-37873374 GCF_000695525.1 Brassica oleracea var. oleracea
TAGATAATGTTGGAAAATATACTGTTGATGTTAATTTTAAAAATTAAATTTTTTTCCCAGGTTCGAAAAGGAAGACTTACTGCCCATTACAGAGCGATGTTCGGTGAGCCGGGTGGTCGTTTAGACCCCTCTTCTTCAGCTCCCGGTTCTTCGGGTCATGAGACTGTCCCCAAGACTCAGTACACTCAGAGAGTCTCTGGGTCTACTTCTTCTAGTGCACCATCGCCTCCTCATGTGCCTTCCCCGATGGCTCATCCGACGATGCCTCCTCCTGTGCCTCCTCCGATGGCCGCCGATATTCATCCCGATTTGATGGTGCCTCCGAGTGCTCCTTACTCGCAGTACACTGTAGAGGTCATTCTCCGTCCGCCAGGCAGAGAAGGTTTACCAGTCATCGACCCCGACCGACCGGACATTATTGACGTCTTCCTGATTCCATTAGAATCGCCCAGTCTTGCTCTAACTCCCGTAACACGGTCGATGAGCACGTAAGCGGGCCGATGCTTCACACTACGGGCCAAAAACCCCACGCCGGTGTCCGTTTGGAAATGGT
>NC_027750.1:37873430-37885847 GCF_000695525.1 Brassica oleracea var. oleracea
ATTCTAACTTTCTTAAATGTTTTTTAGGCCAAAGAGACGGGACATCTCCCGTCTCTTATGGAACTTTACGAGAGGACCCACAAGAACAAGGCGGACGTATTTTTAGATGGCAAGTCCGAACAAATCTACAACGACGTGGTTGCTCGGGTTGAAGTCCAGCTGACGCAGCAGTCTACCGACGGATTACCCGTCACCTTATCCACACTTGACGTGGATAAAATTTACGAGGAGGTAAATTTTCAAAAAAATTAATTTTTTATTATTCATTTAATTTAACTTTAAATTTTTAATTACAATATTTATTTTTTGTTTTTAAGGTTGTCCCTAAAAAAAGGGACGGAGGACCATCCGACGACACACATGCCGAGGAGAATGTAGACATGAGGAGTGATGAATTCTTCCGGGCGATGCACGACTCTTAGTTCTTTTTTTTCCGTGGTTGTATTATAAATTCAAAACTTATTTATATATAAAATATTTGGGTATTTATTTATTTTTAAAATTTTAATTTTATTAATAAATTAAATAATTTTAAATATTTTTTAATTATATTTTTTAATTTGTTAAATAATAAAACGAAGTAGATTCGTAGCTAATCTACGACTTATTTGCATTGAACATTTACGAGGAAATCACGAGAAATGTTAAACGAGTATTTTACGAGGAAATACTTTCAAGGTATTTACGTGAAAATTACGAGGAAAACATTTCAAGGTAATTACGTGAATTTTACGAGGAAATACTTTCGAGATATGTATGTGTTGTTTACGAGGAAATGATTTCCTGGTATTTACGAGGAATGGTAGCGACATTCTTACGTCGACTGTCTACGTGGTCTTTACGACGATTTGTTTTCTTCGTTTTTACGACGAAATATTTTCCTCGCTAATTTACAACGAATATGCGAGGAAATATGTGTTACGACGATTGAGTAACGACAAAACGTGTTTCCTTGCTAATTCCTCGTAAAGCCTCTTTTACGACGAACTCACGAGGAAAACCGTCCTCGTAAAACTTATGTTTTCTTGTAGTGTTTATTAAAGATTGACGCGGACGACTTCAATCTAAGTCTTCCAGACGACTAAAATATTAGTCGTCTGGTCAACGCAGAGGTTATTTTTGCAATTGACTTTGAAATCTGTTATCTGAGACGACTGAAAAATAAGTCGTCTACTTTTGTATGGTTAAAAAAAACTCCAAAAAAGCTAGACGACTTACATTTCAGTCGTCATAGGTTAGTTTTGCATTTGACTGGATTATTTCAGAAGTTTGACTTTCCTGGACGACTTACATTTTAATAGTCTCGTGAAAAATTGAAATATCAATAATTTATTAAAACTCGACGACTTACAATTAAGTCGTCATAGGTTAGTTTTGCAATTTAAAAATAAAACTTAGGTTAGTTTTGCAATTGAAAAATAAAACTTCAATATTTAACTATATATAGACGACTTACAATTCAGTCATCCGTCCGACGACTTACATGTAAGTCGTCCTGGATTTACGAGGTTTGACCAAAATCTCGAAATAAAATCCTGGACGACTTACATGTAAGTCGTCGGGCGGACGACTGAATTGTAAGTTGTCTGGGTATAATTTAATATTGAAGTTTTATTTTTCAAAGGCAAAACTAACCTACGACGACTTACATGTAAGTCGTCGGGTTTTAATAAAATATTGATATTTCAATTTTCCACCAGACGACTGAAAAATAAATCGTCCTGGAAAGTCCAAATTCCGACAAAATCCAGTCAAATGCAAAACTAACCTATGAAGACTTACGTGTAAGTAAACTGACAATGGGATTTTCACGTATATGTTTTCATTAAACTGGTTCATTAATGCTTCTACACCAGCAGGTCCAGGTTTCAATTCCCGGAGAAAGCGATTTATTAAACAATTATGCAGGCCACGGAGGAAAGACTTACAAGGGATCTTCAACATGATGCAAGTAAACTCGGTCAGGCGTGATCTTCGTAGGACGGCTCAGGTGATGCAGTTAGGCGTAGATCCTTATAAGACAGGTAGTATTGTCGGTTGTTGGATCGTCTATGTAATCTTTCTCATAATTGTAATATCATAATAAATCAGCGTTAAAAAAACTGGTTTGTTAATATATTAAATATACTTATAAATAAATGCAATGGTAAATTTCGTAATATCTGATGAAAACCAAGGACAGAATCCTATAAGGGATTCTGCTTTAATAGTATAAGATTTGACTAAATTTAAACGGGCTTTAATGAATTTAGACTAGAATATAAGTAAACTGGCAATGGGGATTGCTCAAGGTGTCCTTTTTGTGGAAAAGGAGAAAAATCAAGAAATCATTTGTTTTTTGCTTGCCCTTATACCTACTACACCCTCTGGTTTCGAGTGATTGGAACTCTACTGCGGCCCACTCTTTCTCCGGATTTGAACGAGATCGTGCCTCGAGTATCTGCAACATCTCATGATAGATTGAGATTGATTCTGCTAAGATTGGATTTCTAGGTCTCGATCTACTACATTTGGAGAGAAAGGAATGAGCGGCGGCATACTCAGGTAGCTTGTCCAGTGGAGCACCTTTCCAGAATCATTGACAAAACAATCAGGCAGAGGATCTTATCTACAAGATATTATGAAAAGCCAAGGCTAGCAGGGTTACTTTAGCTCTGGTTCAGTGCCCACATGGAGTAGCATAATGGATAAGAAATTTTTTTACTCTTATTTCCGTTAGTTGTACATCAACATTCATTTTCCAAATGATCAATAAATTTAAAATCTCATCAAAAAAAAACTCACAATTGTCATTCACTAAAGCAATAAATTACTATACAATATAACTAAATGCAAATGAATAATTAGCGGCATATATATGATCTTTTCGTAAACAAAAGTGTTCGTTTTGGGCATATAAACCAAACCCGAAATCTGATCCGATAAAATTAATTCAAACCAAATAATTCAATATAAATATAGAATGATATTTTACATTATTTTGGATTATGAGTATTACTCATACTGAACATGAATCAGAATGTATAACCAAAACAACCCAAAATTTTCAAAATCCTAAAAATAACTTTATTCCATACCTGAGTTTAATCCCGAATATGTATCCAAAATACTATAATATATTAATGATTCATTAAAATAAATAAATATATTATATTAATAATTAACTCAAATACTTTGTTTAATATTATATTATATTTTTGGTATCTGGTCATATATGTACATTTATGTTTTGACGATTGCATTTGAAGTTTTATTATAAGTAGATTTGATTTTAAAGTTTTTAAAAAATTGTTTTATTTTGGGTGAATCTTAATTTTACCATAAGTTTAATACTTCTTTTCAAATTTATATTTAAACGATAATTATTTTTATAAATACCATAATTTTGTGATGAAAAAGACTAAACTAGTTCTTTAATCATTTATAACAGTTTATAAACCTAACTTCGCATTTTAAATACTAAACCCTAAACAGTAATCACTAAACCCTAAATCTAAATGTTAAAGTAATTTTGATTAAATGTATTTTTGAAAATTGCCGACAAACGTATGTATTTTAAGCATTTTTATTTTATCTTAAGTTTAAATAATGTTTATTACCTTTACATAGTTGTTAGTTGTTAGTTTTAACTTGTTTGTGTTTCATTTTCTATTTATGACCATTTTTGAATCATGCCACAAAGCTTTTGTTTGTGTAAATTATTTAAATTATCTAAGTTTTTTAGTTTTCATCTATGGAGTATTCTTATGCAATTCTATTAATTAATGTTCGTAAACTGTAAATTTTAAAAACATTAACTGAGAGTATTTGAACTATTTAATTTTTTTTTTCCATCAGAAATTTATTAAAGGGTCGAAATCCAAAAGGGACGAAGCTCAAACAGTACAAATTAAGGAAACCCAAAAACAAAAAAGACAGAAACAAAGCTAAACAATTGGGCCGAAAGCCCATCACCCTCAAAACCCTAGCAGGCGAGGCGCCGCTCAATCCACGCGAAAGCGCAAGCCTCCCTTGTTCCTCCGGTACCAGAAACAACGATACGATGGCTCAACGGCTCACCGTCGACGGCGGAGTCTGATCCGGGACGAAACCATTCAACCAGACCTTCAAACTAACTCGTATACAACAAACGCATACAAAGATTCAAAACCAGACAGATCTACGAAGTTATCAAAGGATATTAGACGCCTACAATCAATTCATCATCTCCGACATACATGTATGCGGCAACAGATTCAGAACGAGATGAGAGTGTCAGATGAAGCTCAGATTTGTAGATCGAAGTGGGAGAAAACCCGAGGAGAAAGCCGGCGCTAGCGATGCTGAGGAAGCCACCGCCTCCCAGAAGCAGCCGGCGATAGCGATGCTGAAGAAGCCACCGCCTCCCGGAAACAAAAGCCGGCGAAGAAGATGCTGAAAAGGCCACTACTTCCCAGAAACAAAATCGGACGACCACCGTAGAGAAGCGCGCGGCCGAAACCAAACCCGATGAGATCTAGAACCCCAAACAAAAGTAAGCGACTAAAAAACGGACTAGAAACACACAACCGAACCGACGGTGGCTAGAAGAACCTCACCGTCGGCCGGAAATCCTCTGCTCTCAATTTCTCTCTCTTACGTACCGTTCAACCTATTAGTACAAATACCGAACTGTTTAATTACTATTGGTTCGTAGAGGTATGACAAATTGTTTAGTATTTAGTACTGTAGCAGAATAAAAACATTTCTGACCAAACGTTAACAAACTTTTAATTTGTATAAAATTCTAATTTTATTTAAAGAATGGCAGGTAGTAGTGAATAACATCTAGTTATATATGCGATTGTCGATCCTTGCAATAGTAATATAGACTTTACAAAAGTACGACTAGACTATGCAAAAAGTTTTATTGATACCATCTTTTCATCTCAGATTTGGAGAAATGTTAGAAATAAGTTTACATATGAGATTTAATACGTAAATGTTGATATGGAGGGTTACATTGAGAACAAACACATTGGTTAAAAATACACCGTGTGATAGCACACCGCGGGCAATGATTATGACACACATTGTCGTTGTTGCAAGACCCTCCACGTTGTATCGTTACATCGCGTAACTGTTGTTGTGGAGGATTACACCGAGAACAAACACATTGGTTGAAAACACACCGTGTGATAGCACATCCTGGACAATGATTATGACAAACATTGTCGTTGTTACAAGAACCTCCTCGTTGTATCGTTACATCTCTCATTTCTCCGTTAACTCTTGCTTCTCCTTCCAATGCACCTAATATATAAACACACAACAGGAGTTTGAATAGTCACGAATATGATGCATTTAGGTTTTCTATAACAACGTGGAAAACTAACTCGTATTTGGACATCAGGTATCATGCAAAAAAAAAAAAAACAAAGAACGCTTTGGAAAAATGCTATGAAATTTAATATAGAGTTGGAAGATGGCCTCACATGAAAGTGAAAACAAGAATGCAAGAAGCATAACTTTCCTGAACACCATTTTCTCCATTTCTGATAGTAATTCTTATTAAACAAGCACATTCTTCATGTATTTATATACAATTTCATATATACGATAAACTGATTTCTTACCAATAACATACACTTATTGATATTGCAACGGAAGGTTTAAGGCAGTAAGTTTGGAAGATTCTCATAAATTTTGACGTATAATCTATAAAGGGAAAGAGTATCACAATCCCTATGATTACGTATCAACTATGATTATGCCTTTTATTAATATCTCAATATTATGTAGTTACTTCCGTTACTCTTTCTACTATGTCTTTTTGTTTTTGTTTTTTGACATCAAAGCTCCATATTCATTAAACTGATCCAAAAATGTTTAAGACTGTGGATCTAACCAAGAAGGGATCATAGTGTTTACGAGGGAAAAATAAGAAAATTGCGTGCGGCCTCTTTTTGCAAAGAGATCCGTCCGACTATTAAAAGGATGAGATCTTTATATATAAAGTAGGGTTTACTCTCTCATGGTGAAGCCACCTCAGCGTCCACGTCATAAAGTCGAGCTTTGAAAAGCCGACACGTGTCCTCCTATAACAAAACTATGTGTTTCATTAACTCTGCATTCATTTATATTTAGAGAGAGTTTTAAATGGGTTTCGAATGTGGTCATGTGTTTTAAATATTTAAAGCTTAAATTGGGCTCGAATTTAGACATTCTGTAATCTGTAGACAAGGTTTCCTCTTGGAGACTCCACCGTCTCGAAAAAAAATCTCAAACCGGTAAAAAAAATCTGAAAACGTAATGTTGTTAGTATGAATCTAATCGTCACCTTTGACGGGATCATTAACAAGTTTACCACTCCGCACACAGTATCATTGAATGCAAACCCCTTTACTTCCTTTCTCAGAATCTTTGACTATAAAAAGGCATGTCATATCCCCTGGATTTCAATCAGTACTATCCTCTCAAGCATTAGCTTTTGATAACAGTGATTTTGATTTTGGTTTCTGGGAAATGATTTCACTTTTGGTTTTGTTTGTTAACTTGATTTACGTTTGTTCATGTATAGATTATCAATTTTTTTATTCCTATGTTTTTGTGTATCAGTGATGATTTAGATGTTGATTTTTTTGTTTATTTTGTTTGTTACGATCTTCATCAATGTAGTTTTCGACCATAAATTTCCTACATGATTATATTTTTAATTCCTCTTTACTATGTGCATGCGTTCTGTTTTGGGTGATATTTGTTGGTCTCATGTTGTTGTTTTGTTACTAAGTCGAACAATTGTTTACATTGTTACCATCCTCCTAGATTTCTCTTTGTATGTTTATGATTTTAATTTGTACTTGACTAATTTATAGAGTTCCTTTTGATGTTGGCTATAAATCGTTTTGGTGATAGTTTCTGTGACCAAGAAGCCCACGAAGTGAGCAGGACGTAGCAAAGAGTTTGCAAATGATCCAAACTAAACCAAACGGCCAAACATATGCCTTCTTCGTTTTCATTTAATCATTGCCTACTGATTCTTAACTTTCATGTGTTCAGTAGTTTCCAAGGATTAAACATTTTGGCTGTCAAAAGACTTTTCATTTGGCTACTGTGAAATTTACTGAAGGTTAGAAGAGTAGATCTTTTGTCTGTAATTGTTTTTTTTTTTCATTAAAGTTTCTACCCTAATTATTTTGTGTGTTGGACTGTGATCCTTAGGAAATATTTCTGTGAAACTTTTGAAAAGGAACATCCTATGGAACAAATATACTGTTGCTTGCTTTGAATGGCTCCTTTCACTTTGAAGGTTGTTTTATAACTTAGCCTCTTGATCTTGAAAGGCAAACTAACATAATTGATAGAGGAAGCACCGTAAAGATGGACGCAAAAACAGGTTAAGAACATCTGTGGGAGACAATGCTCTAAATCTAATACTTTCATTTCACAATAATGCAGAGGAAGACACTTTATGGTACTAAGGCTGAAAAGTGCAAAGTTAGCTATGAGAAAAACATGAGAGACTACAACAGATTATCTGGTAAAACGAGTGTCAATCGAGTGTCAGTTTATAGATTGGTTATTATTTGAATCGTTGACCATATTGAATTGTTGTTACTCTAAGGAGGAAGGTCGAAAGGAAGATGAGGCCATCTACCATTACAGATGTTGAACTACCACCGTACTCCGTCTGCCATGTTCAGGCTGCTTGTTTCTTCTTCTACGTGATTCTTGATGCTTTCGTTCACGTTTTTGCATTACAATAATTACTCTCCTTATCCAAATGTTTCATGTGTTGCTTTCCAAGTTTAACTTAAAAGCCTCTTCACATATACCTTATTTAATATTGTATCACGGAGTTACTAATCATTGCAGTAAAATTAGTTAGAAATCCAAAGATTACTTGACAAACAAGTTACTAATCAAACCACTAGAACGAAAGAAAAAAAAAGAACCCAAATCCAACAACATAAGCTACCAAGACAAAATTGAAGTCCCCCACGATTGACGAACCCATATAATTGACATCTTAGAAAACCCAATCTTTCTAGATCCAAATTAAAATGATTATGTTTTCATGATTGTTTTTAAAGATATGGAATATACATGTATATCACTCTCTTCTCATTATTTCATATATCTCTCTATACAAAAGAGAACTATCATATATAGTCGTAAGTTTTTTAAACAAGAAAATATTACAATTTTTAAACATCTGATTTAAGAAAAAAAGCATAAAATATAGAGAGATTTAAATTTAAATGAGACAGTCCATTGAATTACTTAGAGACTAATTGGAAACAAACATTATAAATAGTTCTAAGTGAATCGAAACATGTAAACAATTCAACGAATTAAGCAGCGTAACTAAAATTTAGTTAATTTTTGTTCATTCTTCTCTTCATCTTATATATAATTTTCAATAACAAAAAATGGATACAAAAATTTTTGAATCGCATAAAAGAAAAACATTGAATAATTTAAAATTATATTATATTTCTCTATAGCTTCTTATATATTTTTTATAATAGATTATAGAATTTATATATTAAAATAAACATACTATATATATAATCAAAATTAAAATTTAAACAAAAAATCCGGACGTAACGCATGCCGATCCTAGTATAAAATAAAATGTAGTGAAATGCTAGATCCTTCCACTAGTCCTCTCACGACAATCTTCATAATCCTGACTTTTGCTTTCATTACTCTTGATAGTCCCTACTATTCCTTTATATCCAAATCATGAGGTTGCGTTTGTTATAGAATGCTTTTAATCTATAGTGATGTCTATGTTTTGTCAGACATTGTCTGTATCACAGACGTTGGACGATTTTTTTTTTCCAACAAAAGCTAAAATCAAACTAATTAGATTCCTAATCCAAGAGCCACCTCGGGGGAATCGAATCAACATAAACCATAGCAGTAAGTTGATTTCTAGCACCTCGTGCCAGCTTGTCCGCCATTGTGTTTTGTGCCTTCGGAATATGCTGAATAGTAAAGGGATGAAAAAATTCCTTACATCGCAGAAACTTCTCCATGTGTGTAGTGAACGTCGGCCATTCTATTGGTGTAGACATCATCTTCACTACGTTGGACAATTATCTCCAGATATCAATACGAACCAGGATAAGACCTGCGCAAGAAATTTATATAAAATTTATTTAAAAAATATTATACGGAAAAATAAATTTATATTCATGATTGAATTAATATTTTGGTCTTTAAACATTTTTTAACTTTTTGTTAATTACATAATTTGTTTACTGATGAGCTGATCCTATTTTTTTAAAAAAAATTAGGTCAAAAAAACACTTACTGCATAAGAACCTAACGTTTAGGTCGAAAAATCTCGGGTCTATTTGATTACAATGAAACTATGTCATCTCGGTATTATATCATGATTTAGTAATTTAAAAATTAATTTTGGTTATGAGAAGTTTACGTTCACGTGCCAATTCTCGGTATTATATCATGATTTAGTAATTTAAAAATTAATTTTGGTTATGAGAAGTTTACGTTCACGTGCCAATCCTATTTATCTTCAATATTTTTTTTTTTCATTTTGGCTATTGTTCGATATAAATATTGATTTTGAAGTTTATTATCATTTCGTTTGTTTGTTTTGACATGCGATTTAGAAAATACTTAAAATTTAAAATAATTAAATAGATACATACTTATGTTAAGATCTGCACCTTTTGCAGAAAAAATATTTTATATTTACTATTTATTTTATGCTTTTCTGCATATTATGAAATAATAAAATAATAAGTATATATATTAAATAACTAAGAAACCAGTTACTATTATGTAATAAATTGGCGTGTGCATATAAATCAAACTATCACTCTTGTTTATTCACGATCATTTTAGCGTAAATAAATCAAAATAATCAATCTTATCTATTGTATATGATATATAATTAAATTTAAATGATACTAACATACATATATATATATAGTACACTTTTAATATAGATATTTATTAAATAAAGTTTCTACTCATATGATTTTATGATTATTTACATATTTGTGTAACAAAAGTTTATACCAACGAATTTTTTAATGTGGGATAATTTCAATAATTTATAATCATTTAAAAAACCATGAAGATTTCAAAATTAAAATATTAACTTTTCAATATATGTTCAATGCAAATATCAAAATATAAGTATACATTTTCATACGATGTATAGTTTAATTTAAACGATATAAAATATATATATTAACATAAAACCCTATTAAAATAAAATTATTTTTTCATATATTGTATCTTAATATATATAAAAATTTAAACCTTGATCATAAAAGTTTATGTGGGACTTTTAACAGTTTTAGTAATTTATACTCGTTTTGAAAAATTCAAAATACAACATATACAGAAAAACTAGATTTTTATTATATGATTAATGTAATTATGTAATTTATTTTAAAAATAAAGAAATAAACAAAAATGATAAAAAATATTCAAATTGTTATCAAATCTTTATTGTTTAAAATCATTAATTTCTATATATATATTTTAATCATGTTAGGTAATTCCGAAGGTTTTATTTAAGGAAAGCCTACGAAACAATAAATATTTGATATATGCGACCAACTATAGCCTGCGAAATATTATTTTGCTAGAGAGTATAATTTTTATACTATATTTATATAAGGTGCTCTATCTATACTATTAAAATACAAGTCATGACTTCTTTCGTGTGTGATATTTGATTTTGGACCGTCGACTAGAAAATTGTTACATTAATTTGTCCTATCATTTATTTTCTTATTAATATCACATTAAGTCGTAAATTACCAACAACTATAACATAAATCGAAAAATGACTGTTTCATAATAAAACCTTTCTATATTATATACATTATGACTTCTATAATAAAACATTTCTATCGAACACTTATATGATTTTAATTCGTGTTTGTTCTTCAGAATTACAACATCTGTCGTTTACTCAAAGTTGTTCTATAGACATTTTAAGTTGATTACTGAAACCACTCTAAACATTAGCATATAGGATGGTATCAATTTTATGGCCACGAACGAACACGATATGAACTGTTACTATGGTGTTTTTATATAAAAATGTTAGCTTTCTCGTGTCATGTATTCACTACAAGAAAACAGCGACATACTGAGGGAAAAAATCGTCGGTATGTCGTCGGAGTAACGTTATTCCGACGACATACCGACGAAATAAGTCCTCGGAAATAACTCCTCGGAAATTCATTTTTCCTCGGAATTTCCTCGAAAATTTCCGACGGAATTCTGAGGAAAAAAATTTCCGAGGAAACTCAGAGGACCACTAGTTCGTCGGAAAGCTCCTCGAAATATACCGAGGGAGAACTTCCTCTGGATATTTCGATGGACTTTCCGATGGTCAAATCCAAGGAAGTTCCGTCGAAATGTTCCACGGAATTGTCATCGGGAATTTCCGAGGAACAGGGCCCTCGGAAAATTCCGAGGAACATGTCCCTCGGTATATTCCGAGAGTTCATATCCTCGGAATTTAAAAAAAAATTAATTTTTTTTTAAAAAATAAAATTATCCAAACCGACCAAACGTCTCTTTTTATTTGGAACCGACTGAAATAGAAAATAGCCAAATTTAAATCAATAAATAAATGAATTGAACTTAAAAAAAAAAGAACTTACGGATTCAACGATTTCGTTGATTCGAAACCGGGACAAATTGGTCGAAGCCGTCGAATCGTCATCCTCGGTTTGAAGCTGAGACACTTCGTCTTGCACCTGAGTTTGGACCAGTGTGACCACTTCCCTCACAAGACCGTCATCAATCTGGCCGGTCTTCTTGTTGGTATATGTCCTCTTCATTAGGGCGAGATCATCAACCGGCTCGCCATCATTTTCTTCCGCCTTGAAAAAAACATAAATTAAACAAACATTAAAAATTATAAGAAATGCACAAAAAATAAAATTTCAAAACTTAAATAATTGAAAAAAAAAGCGACTGAACCTACCATGCGATCTCCCAGAGAGACAATAGATTGAGCACCCAAGTTATGCTTGAAGACGCCCTTCCCTTTACGGTCGCTCCTGCGGTTGGTGGAGTTGGTGGAAGAAGTTTCTTTCGTCTCTTCCTTATCCCAATGCGCACACAACTCTGTCCAGACCGTGTTGTTTATCGACTCTGAGACCTTTTAATATAAAAAAAAAAAAAAATTGTTTAATAAATTAAAAAATTGTTTAATAAATTAAAAAATTTTTTAATAAATTAAAAACAAACCTTGTTGATTTCCCACTTCTTCTTCTACTCGTAGATCTACTTCCCATAGTTGTCCATAACTTTATGGACGAAGTGGTGACAGATAAATAGCGTCTCATCGGAATTCCAGTTGAATTCTTGCTGAAAAAAAACACAATTAGTAGAAAATTAAAAAAAAAGATTAAAAATATAAGTAAAAAATTAGAATACTTACCGCAAACTGAC
>NC_027750.1:37886017-37886726 GCF_000695525.1 Brassica oleracea var. oleracea
AAAAAATATGTTTAATTACCATGTTTGACCCCGTCCATGTGGATATGAAGTGATATAGGGAAGATGGTCACGACCGGGCTGTCGAACCAACTCCGCAAATGAATCAAATTTTAAAGAACAAAAAATATGTTTAATTACCATGTTTGACCCCGTCCATGTGGATATGAAGTGATATAGGGAAGATGGTCACGACCGGGCTGTCGAACCAACTCCGCAACACTCATCACTCCAGGAGGACCCGGAGGAGCAGGAGCGGGTGCAGCAGCGGGGGCGAGAGGAGCAGGAGCGGGTGCATCAGAGAGAGATGTATGATAGGAGCTGTGGGGCGAAGGGTAATCCTGAAAATGGCTGGAATCCCGAGACTGGCTCAAAATATTTAATAAATATATAAAAATAGTTCTAATAAACAAAAAATAGTTTTAATAAATAAAAAATAGTTTTAATAATATATATATATATATTAAAAATAATAAAAAATCCGAAATAATAGTTTTTAATCACAAAAAAAGTTTTATAGATAAGGAAACCCTTATCTTCCTCGGAATTCTCCGACGGAATTCCGAGGAAATACCGAGGAACTAGTGTTTGGGGTTTCAAAAAAAATAGTTTTAATAATATTAAAAATGTTTAATAAATATAAAAAATTATATAATATAAATATATATTTTTTTTAAATCCCAAATAATAGTTTATAGTTTTTAATCACAAA
>NC_027750.1:37886900-37887073 GCF_000695525.1 Brassica oleracea var. oleracea
TTTAAAATCCCAAATAATAGTTTTTAATCACAAAAAAAGTTTTATAGATATTAAAAAATGATTTGAAAAATCCAAAAAATCTAATTTATATACAAAAAACGTTTTGTAAAATCCAAAAAATCGAATTTATATAGAAAAATCGTTTTGTAAAATACAAAAATCGATTTTATATA
>NC_027750.1:37887141-37887343 GCF_000695525.1 Brassica oleracea var. oleracea
ACAAAACAAATTATTCAACCAAATCACAATTCTAAACCTATTATACAACCAAATCACAATCCTAACCAATCACCCTAACAAAAATCTATCAAATCTACACAAAAACCTAACAAATAGAACCTAAGAGAGTGTGATAGGGACCTTACATGATTTGGGTAAGAGAATGGGGAGATCGCCGGAGATATCGTCGGAGAGAAGGGGG
>NC_027750.1:37888845-37891087 GCF_000695525.1 Brassica oleracea var. oleracea
GAGGATGAAGATATGGAGTGAATGAAGAGGAAGAGGGGTGCTTGTATTTATAGTTGAAATCCTGCCGACAGACCGAAGAAATTCCGACGGAATTCCGACGGAAACGGCTAGTTCGTCAGAATTTCTTCGGAATTTTTAAAATCCCCCAACGGCTCTCTAACGGCTATAATATATCCTCGAAATTCATCGGTTTTTTCCGAGGAATACATTTTTCCTCGGTATTCCTTAAGAATATTCCGACGGATTAATATTTCCTCGGAATTCCATCGGTATATTCCGAGAAAATTCCGAGGAAACCAAATTTTGTGTTTCCTCGGAATATCCTCGGAAATTCCTCGGGATATTCCGAGGATTTCATTTTCCGTCGGAATGTCCGTCAGAATACCGCTGTTTTCTTGTAGTGATTAGCCCTTTTGTTGAGATTTTGATAGTCTGCACAAGTCTCTTTATTATAAATAATAGGTACATCTTTTTACATCTTCATTACAGAATGTATTTGGAGAAGACGAAGATGGTGAACTATTCAATAAAATTGGAACTATTGCACTAATAATATAGATATATTCTTCTAACCTTAAACGGAATTTGACGAATATTAAAAACAACTAAAATTATTGATACAAAAAATTCGGACTTTGTAACCATTTTGGTTAACTATTCAGTTAATATCAAAGAAAATCTTGCCAATTAGTTAACAATATCTCAAGTTAAAGTATTCCCCAAATCTTGCTCTTATATCCATATATATAACCCATTAATTGATTAAAGATTACAAGCATATTTTTTTTACCAAAAAAATATTGTTTATATTCTTTAGAAGCAAGCTGTTCGTGACGTATTGCAACCAATTTTAGGGAAACCTATAATATAACATACAGCCAGCTTCTTCCAGCGATTCCTGCTCCTGTTGTTGTCCGAAGACCAATGCCTATTCTTAAACCGAGAGTGACTTCCCCGGTCCGAGCTTCTGGTCCAGTGGCTATAGTTCAGAAGATGACAGGTTCATGGGTCTCAAAGGGAAGGACTTACTACAGATACTCAACAACTGTAACAAACAAATCACCAAGATGTCTGAAAAGTCTTAACCTTTTGATCAAGAATCTCTACGGACCAATCTGGGGACTCTCTAGATCAGGAAACACATTCGGTTTACCTTCCTGGATGCACTCATTGCAATCCGGAAAATCCCTAGAGTTCGTCTACATTCACTCAACAACGCCCGCCAATGTCGCGGTTTCAAGCTACACGTTGGCTTGACCAGACAACAAACTTCGAAAAGAATCACAGTGTGTATAGGGTCGTGAGAAGAAAGTGTTGGTTTTTCCCTATGGTTCATCAAGAACGTTTAAAGGTTTGGTCTTTTTATTTTCATTTTGCTTCTTTTTTTTCGGGTGAATATAGAAGGGTTGAAGAAAGGTGGAAGTAAGGTGTGAAGAGACAGTCAAAGACTCTTCGGAAAATTTAAAAGAAGAGTGAAAGTGGTCATCCTCTTTCTACTCCTAGTTCAATGCTTTAAAAAATTATATATAGTGAGAGAGAGAGAGAGGAAGATAGGAAAAAAAGATAGTGTTTTGTGAGATCTTCCTTCTCTTAAAAAGGGTCTCTTGTGAGAATTTGCAAGGATTGTTTTTCATTAAAAAAAAATAAACAATACTAGTTAGGGGGAAAAAAAATATAAAAAATATATAAAAAAATATAAACAATATAAAAATATAAACAATAAAAAAAAAACAGTTTCAAAAAAAAAAGATTAGTTAGGGGGAAAATGTTAGTAATTTGCTTTGCGTAAAAAAAAATCTATAGAGCAGCTAATAAACTAAAAACTAATTAAATCGGGCCCAATATGATTTAAATAGATAGGCTATTTTTATTTTTGCACCATTATATTTGCAATATGTATAGCCGAGTATTATTTTATCTTTTATGATTTCAGATTTTTAATTAGTCAAATATTACAAGAGATAGAACTAAATAGTATATAAAACAAATTACGATGTATATAAATTAAAAATATATCAAATCCAAAATTATGAAAATTGTGTTTTTATTAGCATGTATCTATTAATATACACAAACCATCTTAATTGTATGATTTATAAATATATATACTTTCAAATGGTAAGTTTTATAAAAATACCTATTAACAAATGATTTTAACATACTATTTTAATTGTTTCAACATCAGTAACATATATCATCAACAAATATATTCACACAAACAACTAAAACTTATGAACAACCA
>NC_027750.1:37892177-37898391 GCF_000695525.1 Brassica oleracea var. oleracea
CAGCTAATAAACTAAAAACTAATTAAATCGGGCCCAATATGATTTAAATAGATAGGCTATTTTTATTTTTGCACCATTATATTTGCAATATGTATAGCCGAGTATTATTTTATCTTTTATATTTTATGATTTCAGATTTTTAATTAGTCAAATATTACAAGAGATAGAACTAAATAGTATATAAAACAAATTACGATGTATATAAATTAAAAATATATCAAATCCAAAATTATGAAAATTGTGTTTTTATTAGCATGTATCTATTAATATACACAAACCATCTTAATTGTATGATTTATAAATATATATACTTTCAAATGGTAAGTTTTATAAAAATACCTATTAACAAATGATTTTAACATACTATTTTAATTTATTCAACATCAGTAACATATATCATCAACAAATATATTCACACAAACAACTAAAACTTATGAACAACCACACCATAATGTTAGACATAAAAAGTAAAAGAACACATGTACGGTTAAGCGGATTACAATCTAGTAATTCTTTAAAATAGGATTTAGAAGGCATACACAAATACCACATGAGATAAAATTTTTTTAATTTTTACAAAATTCAAGTTATAACTTTTTAAGAGATTCTCGATGTCTAACAATACTAAGAAAAGAGCATTCTACAAAAAAAAAAGGATTTATATATTTTAGATTTCGTTCTCCAAGATCAAGAAGATATACTACAGCTAAAGTTATATGCTATGAAAATGCTACAAAACCAAAAAAAAAAACAAAAAAAAAGATTTCTGATTTCTATTGTCCTCATCTTTACAAACCAAAGAGAAACAGAGTGTGATTTGGTTTGTCATCTCATGTTGCAGCACTGAGGTTTTCCTGTCAAAACCAACTTATCCCACAAGCAAATCATCTGTCTTGGCGACTGGTAATGCGCCGTCAAGTGATTCTCTATGCAACCAAACTGACAAAACTTGAGACTGTGAATGTAATCCACCGGTTTGGTCCCGTTGTTGAATTGTTCTACCCACATTCCCACACTCACATCTTCCATTTTGAACATCTGTAGTGTAGTATCAAAAAAAGAAAGAAAACAGAGTTATATCAATAATACACATGCTCAAACGGTTTCGAAACAATTAGCTAACGTACCCTTAGTTTGTGTTTCTCAAACTCTTTTACAATGAAGCGAGATATATCATTTGACAATATGTACCCCGGTCCATTAGCATAAGGTGGATAGTCTTCCTCGGGCCATTCCTGGAACAGCATAGTTCTTAAAACATGAACTCATATTGCGAAACAAATGACTCTTTAAGCCAAAGTTCATAAGCTTTATACCTCATACGTAACAGCCCATTTACCCTGGCGGAGCGGTTTGTGATAATAATTGATGTTGCCAATGTATAAACTCTTATTTGCAGGTGTTCTCTTCGCTTCACTAAGAACCGCATCTACTTGTACAAATGTATCGTCATCACACTTCATGATGTACTTTGCCGCAAGCTGATGAGCCTGCCAAAAAAGAAAAACAGAAACTCTTTATTGATACTGAATAAGTATTGGTTTTTTAAAATCAGCACACTCACTCACCCCATACTCGCAGATGGCAACAGTTTTGAGGACAACAAGGTCATAACTATCCATGTAAGGGACTATAACTATGTCCCCAAAGAACTCAGCTTCCTTCTTTAGCTCCACATTCACTTCCTTCCTCGTGTGCTGTCCAACAAAACACCAGAGTTTAGCTCTTACAATCTTAAACAAGATAAGATCACATGTTTAAACTTACCAGTGCAACAAAGAAGCGAGTCACTACTTTAGAAGATTTAACTAGCTTATGTTGCATCCACGACTTCCTCACAGCCATTCTCTCAGCAAAATGGTTACCAGCAGAAAGGATGCCAATGAACATATCAACTTGCTCATCAGGAAGTGATGGTGCTTGCCAGTTGCTCGAGAGCTCAAGATACCTCTGAGGAGAAAAGCTAGGGTGCGAGGTCGGGAGAGATCCAGCGAAAACCGAGTGAACATCAATGTCACCATTGATGGTTAAGCCAGTAGCATCCTCAAGCGTAAACCCCTTCATACACAGACAATCATCAGTTTCACGCCATTTTACTAATCAAAACCACAAGCAAAGTACACTTACAGTTCGGTAAGGGAAGGAAGTGACGTGCTTCCCATCGACACTAACATGAAAACCTTCCAATCCAGCACTAAGTGTAAGCACAAAGAGATTGTCAACCGTGAAGGGAAACGGCCATTCAACGGTTACTTTCTTGCTCCGACCAACTAATCTACTAAGCCACCATGTATCCGCCTTGCTAGGCTCTTCTTTAGATGAAACGCTATCGTCGCGAACCCATTTCTCGCACTTCACCTGACCATCAACTATAAAACCATTCTCACTAATTTGTATCCCCAAATGAAAGTTAAATGCTTTACTAAGTACTAACCAGTTTCTTCATCGTCTCTAGATCTCCATCCTTCGCATCTTTGTGCAGACCCCCACTGCATCCTGTAACAAGTGTTCTGCTCAATCACAGGCTTACCACTCCAGTCACCCTTAAGCCTCGGGTTCAAGTGGAGGATCCGAGGTGGCTCTTCCCCATCCACTGCTTTCAAGCCCTGAAGCTCCAACTTAAACTGCGAAACCTCTCCTTCCTTCAACATGGATATCTTCGGGTCCTTCTCCGAGTGAGCAGCTCTTGGCTTCCCAACCACTGTGATGTGAGATCCGAGAGTTAACCCGCAGGGAAGCTCCATGAGGCTCCCAAGGTTGGAAAGATGAGACCCGGTTATGGAAACGGAGAGAGGGCATGAGCTTGATTCCGATTCCTCGGTCTTCTTCAAGGACTTTAAGGTCTTTCCAGACTCGAGCTCTTCCCACAGCTTTCTACCGACTTCCCAAGCTACTTTCGCGGACTTGTGAAGCTCCACCGACCCGTCTTTGCTACCCGGGTTAAACGTTTCCGGGTCGAACTTCAAGGTAGAGAGGATCTGACTCCTCCTCCTCCTTAAACCCTGAATCGCCGGTGGTTCAGACTCTGGCTCCTGGAAAAGCAAGCTCTTTAAAGGCCGGCTCGGAGGTAGCCTCTCTTGTAACTCACGCTGGCTGTTGTGCTTCTCGGGTCGGGTTAACGGGTCCTGAGACAAGGTGCTAAACCCTGTTTTGAAGACGAAGGGGATTTCGAAAGTGATGAGGAGCATGTAGAGAAACCCAACCGCCGTTAGAATCTGCACCGATCTCTGCTTGCTGACGGACACGAACACGTCCAGTTTCGATAGCTTCGGCTTCCTCATTTCCCTAAGATTAGAAGAAATAGAAACCCTAGATGATGATGATCAAGAGGAAACAGAGTCTCTCTAAAGTTGTTGTGAAAAAAAAAATCAGGAGGAGCGAGGAGAAACAAGAATCAGATCGGTTGGGTACTAGTAATTACGAGAAACCCTTTGAACACGGATAGAAAATTCAAGAACGTTCCTTGTCGAAAGACGGAATCGTGGTGGGGGGGTTGTAGAAAATTCAAACCCAGAGGAAACGCTGAAAGGAAAGACTTTTAAGCTTCTAGAGAGAGAGAGAGGAGCGTCTGAATGGTTGAGAATAAGGGATGCAGAAGCAAAAACAAACGCGTGAAGGAAGAGGGAGGAAGGAAGGAAGAAGACAAAGGATCTTTCTTTCTCCCTTCTTAGTTAGTGCTGCTTACGTCCGAATAAACCGCCGTTCTGCTTCCTTCTCTTCCTTTTTCGAATCTCCTTTTTAAAACAATTCCTTATTTATTTATTTGCCATTCCGATTAATACAGTATTAGATTCGTTGGATTTATCTTTATGGACGGTATATGATTAAACTTTATTTATAAATGCTAATTCGATTAAAGAAAGGTAAGTCCACCAATAGAATAATCGATTTTTATTTCACTTAAATCCGAAATATTAAGGCTAATGCTTAAGCAATCAAAGGAGTTGTATCCTTGGTTAACTATTATATGATTTTTCATTCAAAAAAAACAATGATAATCTACTGAATCGTATATTTGGAAATAGGTTTTTATTATATTTTAGTAGATACGATTCTTATTCTGGTTTAAATGATGACTGATTAGTGTTGTTTAAGCGGTGCTGAATGGGTCAACTGCGCTAATTCTGTATTGGGCCCTTTTATTACTGATTGCATCACCTATGAAGTCACTAAATGACTCATGATCTCATGCTACTTTGACTTCTTCTTCTTTCTCTAGTTTTTTTGTAAATTCAAAAACTGAGTGAGTCCTATAATTTGATCTGTATGGTTTTATCTTCGCGATTTATGTCATTTTGTTTCGGTATGGGAAACTAGCTGTTTTTCCATTAAAAAATGTTTTAACCAATTTAGGCTAAAGATTATCCAGCTACTAGAAACAAATTATTCATTAAAAATGAAAACAGTTTCAAGTGTGTTTGTATTTGATAAAACCGAGGTACAGTTTTTTTTTTTTTAGGGAATATTGAGGAGAAAATGGGGACCAAAGTCTTTTTATGGGGAAATGGAGCTTGAGGAGTAAGTTGGGCTTCATGTGTGACACATTTGCACCTAGGTGTCTCTGCTTTATCCACTTGTCTTTTCCACCTTTATTCACTCTCTTTCTTGAGACATGACTATAAAGTCTATAACCGTTGCAAAACAAAATAGTTAAAAATGAACTAGGCCTGGGCATTTGAGTCGTCGGATCGGATTCGGATCGGGTCCTTTCGGGTCTAAGAGTTTAGGAGCTGATAGAGTAATTTCAAATTTTCGGTTCCGGGTCGGTTCGGATCGTGTCGGGTCCAGGTCGGGTCGGATCTTAGATAGTTAGACCCATTCGGGTAACTAGAATTTATCGGTTCGGATTTGATTCGGTTTCGGGTCGGATTCGGTTCGGTTTCGGGTCGGGTTCGGTTCGGGTTCGATTTAAAAAAGACCTAAAAATACAAAAAAAAATATTTGAAATTATTTATATATCCTAAAATATTCAAAATTTGTGTTTTATTATATTAAAATGTGTATATATATTAAACTATGCAAGATACAACAACATTTGTTGTCTCCTAGTGGTTGATCCCCATGTTCTCTTGACAAATAATCTGTCTTCGATTCTTCCTTGATGCATTTGATTTAATTTACATTATTAATTCGGATACCCATCGGGTTTCGGGTTTTGGTCGGGTCGAATCCAAGACTCGCGGGTCCTTTACAACAAGACCCGATAGGGTAATTTGATCGGGTCGGTTCCTACCCGAACCAGGTTTTTTCGGGTCGGTTTCGGGTCGGGTCTTCGGGTCCGGGTAAAATGCACAGGCCTAAAATGAACCAACTAGTGAACCCGTGCATCTATCGCAAGCAGGGATGACTTATTAGGGTGACGAATGGCACGATTGGAATATCATAATTTATAATATCAACATCAGCGTTTTTCTCTCTCAAATGTACAACCCAAGTAACGCGAATTGTTTTTGTTAACATGCGTATCTGTTGGGCTAATTTATAAACTGGTCAATCAAATTATCAATAGTCTCAAGTGATTATAAATATTTGCATTTGTACCTTTGTGCTTTTACGCTGCCCGCGCATAAACCAAGACGTAAGAGTCGAGATGAACAGCTGATAGTATACTCACGTGTTCATCGAGAACCAATATTAACAGGTAAATAATCGTTTTGATCAACTTCCATGAACAGCTGATAGTATACTCGCACGTTTTCATCGATGACAAGTACTAAACAGATCGTTTTAATAAACTTCCATTTGATGTAATATATACCACCCGGGACCTCGGAGGAACTTTTAGGTAACCCCTGCTGAAGCACACGTAAAACCCAAGATCCTGTCATAGGAAAATTTACTAATCATATATACGTATGTAATAACAAGAGAAGATAATCTAGAGAGTTGCCACAAAACAAGTTCCCTCAACCAAGTGGTGGTAGTCTAGTGGCAATCTCTTGGGGCTTGGTGTGTACTCACATCAGTCATGGGTTCGATTCTCCCTTGGAACTAAATTATCACTACTTGGTCAGTCTGGGTTTGGGCTTCGGCCCAAGTGGTTTACATGGTGGACCATAACAGATGATTGGTCCATCCCCTGTATTCCAAACTCGGATCAGGCAGTGTGGTACGCTTTCGGACTACTCCACTCTATAGTACTAAGTGCGTTTCTCCCGGTGCCGACCGGATCAGCCGATAGGGTTTATCAAAAAAAAAAAAAAAAAAAAAAAGT
>NC_027750.1:37900667-37906079 GCF_000695525.1 Brassica oleracea var. oleracea
AGTTCTAAAAGGAATTTGTTGAGTTTTAAAGACATATATCTTCACGGATATGATACTCAGTCTGCAACTGAGGATGGAAAGAAATACATGTATGTAATTTCTGAAAAATGTGGCAGAAAACACATATTGGAAAAGTTTCCAGAGCTTCCTTCGGAGTTACATCATACTTATATCGATGAGATCGAATCAAATCTTGTAGTAGAACGGAACCCAGAAGAGTTCACGTTATGGCATGATCGCCTTGGCCACCCAGGAACTACAATGATGCGTAAAATCATAGAAAGTTCACATGGTCATCCACTGAAAATCCAGGAGATTTCTCAAGGGAATAAAATGACATGTGTTGCATGTTCTCTAGGAAAATTGATCGTAAGGCCATCGCCAACCAAAATCGATAAAGAATCACCAAAGTTCCTTGAAAGAATTCAAGGCTCCAGGATCACTGTTGCAGAAGAACATGGTATCATCCGCAAAGAGCAAATGATTAAGTGGTGGGGCTTGTCTTGCAACTTTGATACCCTTCAATTTTCCTTGTTCCTGCGCTTTCCGGCAGAGACTCGAGAGCACTTCCGAACAGAGTATAAACATGTAAGGAGAGAGCGGATCGCCTTGGCGGATTCCGCAAGATGGTAGTACACGGCCTTGCGCACTCCCGTTGATAAGGAAAGAATAAGAGACGGAACTAACGCACTCCATGATCCACTGAATCCACACCGGGTGGAAGCCCATTTGTGTCATAACGTTCCTGAGAAAACTCCATTCCAAGCGATCATAGGCCTTGCTCATATCTGTTTTGACAGCCATAGAGCAATGCTTCCGAGCTGTAGAGGTGTGGAGATAATGGAGGACTTCGTGCGTGATGAGCACGTTATCTAAAATGGCTCTTCCCGCCACAAAAGCAGACTGGTGAGGTGAGATGATCTCTGGAAGGAGGGGCTGAAGGCGCTTGCATAGAATTTTCGCGATGATTTTATAGTGTGTGGAGCACAATGCGATAGGCCTGTAGTCCATGACGGTTTTAGGGCTCTTGGTCTTTGGTATTAACCGAACATGTGTTTCATTTTACCCCCTATGCAGCTTCCCGGTTTCAAAGAAACCTTTAATATCACGGCAAACTTCCTTCCCTAGGATATCCCAAAAACCTTGGTAGAACCCGACAGAAAAACCATATGGACCCGGTGCTTTATCACCATGAATAGTAAAGACAACCCTCTTTATCTCCATGTCGTCTGGGATTCCAATGAGGGAGTCATTCATGGAGGTCGAGATGCACGGTTTAACAACTTCCGCAATCATCTGAGGGTTTCCGTTTGACGTCGAGGTAAATAGGGATGTGTAGTAAGAAGCTATCGTCTCAGCAATCTGCCCTTCCTCATAAACTGAGGTACCGTCCTGTTTCTCTAGGACCGAGAACTTGTTGAGCAACTTTCGTCCCCGAGTGATAGCATGGAAGTAGCTAGAGTTTTTATCGCCATGTTGAAGCCAGAGTAATCGACTTCTCTGACGCCAATAGCTCTCCTCTTCTGCGTACGCTTTGTCAAGTTCCGAAGTTAACATGCCAATTAAATCTGTATTAGGTAGCAATGATGATAGAGCTACGTCCAAGGCTAGTTGAAGTGACTGGATGTTCGCTTTGCTATTGTGATTCTGCTCTTTAGTCCAGTTAATAATAGCTTGACGGACACGACAAAGGCGTGATAGAACATAATTACTATGGCAAAGGGACCAGTTTTCATTGACTATGTCTCTTATCTCCGATTTACTTGTAAGGCGCCTGTCATAGAGAAATAAATTTCTCCTTTTCTTCTGAGTATTATCCAAACGTGTTAACAAAGGTCTATGATCTGATCCCTCAAAACTGAGGTACTCACAGTAAGAAGCTGGAAAAGATTCCGACCATTTACAATTCCCCATTGCTCTGTCTAAGCGGGACTGAATAAAATGATTGTACTGAGTTCCTCGCCAAGACAGATGGTTTCCTGTATGTTGGAGATCCCAAAGTCCTGCTTGGGTGACGAAGCTACGGAATGCAACGAAACTTCCTTCCCATCGGACCGGGCCACCCACTTTTTCTGAGCTATTGAGTAGGTCATTGAAATCTCCTGTTACAAGCCACGCATTGTCTCTCCCGGTCCCGAGGAGTGTGAGCTTCTCCCATAAACTAGCTCTATCTTCTTGTCGGGGTACGCCATAGATGAAAGTGATAAAGGAAATGTCAGGTCCCGATGTCACTTGAACGTCGATGAAGTTTGGCGAAGAGTCTAAGATGTCCAGATCAACATGATCTTGCCAAGAGAGGACTAAGCCTCCACTTAATCCAATGGGAGGGACCGTAAAATGATTCGAGTACGGGGTGTTTGCGAAAGTCTTGAGCACTGCCTCATCTTGGTTTTTGGTCTCCATAAGAAACAAAATATCCGGGGAATATCTAGCTCTAATATTCCGCAGACGACGAACTGTAGGGTTGCTTCTTATTCCCTGACAGTTCCAACTCAATATGGCCAAGGAAGAGTGTTTCGGGCGGACCGAAAATCCGTCCCTTGCCTTGTCATTGCATGAATGAGGTTGATTGGGGGATTCGCCCTTCCTTTGGCTTTGCTAGCTTTCTTCGTGGCAGTAGGAGGTTCCTCAGGGGCTGATCTTTCATCATATAGCTTCCTGCGAGGGGACTGTCGTGGGGAGCTTTGAACTTTCGCAACTCTGCGTTTCTTCAGACTGACGCCATGAAGAGGGCTTCTCACCACACGTTTCTTACTTGCGGGAGGTTCCGAAGCTTTCCTTTTGCCTGTTGTTTTAGATACATCACTCCTTCCTTTTGCCCGTACGCCAGTAATGGGTTGGCCCAACGAAGATGGTTCGTTGATAGTCAGGGGCTGGTTATTTGCACAAATACTAGCCAGATGTCTTCTATCCTCACTTAGGGACCTGATAGGAGATTCCTGAGGCAGAGACAAGCGTTCTCTAGCCGGTAGCCGTGAGGAAGAAGGTAATCCCGCACTGTTCAAGATGTGAACCGGAAAGGTTTCCTCCATATATTGAATATCCACCTCTTGTAATCTACCAGATTCAGAATTGGCAACTCCATTCTGGAGTAGAGGGGTGCGCTCAGAGGTTAAAGGGGGTTCAATTCTTTGTAGCGCTGGTACTCTAGAGGCCGACGGAGGACCTTCAAGTGTCATTGCAATAGGTTCCCTTGTGGGTAGAGGGTGGTTACTGGGGAGAGCCAGTCTTTCCAGGGCTGAGCGCCGATCATTTGAGGAGTTAACTTCTTGACTAGCACCCATAGCTTCTCGTTGAGGTCTTGGAGGGGGTGTATGAGATACTTGTGACTGAGTGCCTTTTTCCACCCAAACCATTTCTCCTAAACGGGAGTGAGCACTCCCTTGTTCATGAGACAGTCTTTAGGAGGCAGGGAGACGATGAGAGACTCCATCTACACGAAGACCAGAGGATTTGCTTCTCCCGGAATCTCTGTTTACATCTCTGGCTTGATGCATAGATCTATCTCTATTATCATTAGAGTAGTGTGGTCGAGAGTTATAAGACCTTGGTGGAGAACGGCGTCTGTCTCCTTCCTGGAATCTATGACCATCACCTTGTAGAGGGTAGCGGGGTTGAGGGATATTTTCTCGACGATGAGAGTATGAGTAGCGCCTCTTATCCATCTTACGATCATCTTTAGCTCTCTTATAAGCATCTAGGCTTTCCAAGGCTCTTGTCTCATTGATGCCTCTCGTCTCTGCAACTGAAGTGCCATTAATACACATTTGAGGACATGTATCTTTCTCATGGGTCAAAGAATGACAGAGGAAACAATGTTTCTCTATCTTCTCATAATCCACTTCCATCTTCTTGTTGCCACCCTTCAATGTAATATCCATAGACATCACCAGGGGTTTTAATCCATTGACATGGACCCTAATTTTTCCTTGCCCCACATCTTTAGACTCCACCACTCCAAGTTCGGAGCCAATTGCGTGAAGGGTTTCCTCCGTCCAGTAGTGTAGGGGGATTCCGTGAACTCTAACCCAGAAGGAAATGGAGGAGGGGAAATCGTCGGAGATCACAGACTCCCATCTTTGAAGGATGAGCATCCAACGTTTAAAGTGGAAGGGGGCCTTATTAAGTATGGCTTGCAGGTCACGTTCAGATTCAAACGTGAATTGAAACATGTAAGGGCCCAACTCCCTGCCTGTAAAGTGTCCAATCACAGACCAATGTTGAAGGAAAAAGTCTACCAGGGCTCGAGTTTTTTGAACATGGGGGTTTGTTACTCGACCTATGAGGGTGAACTTATTAGCTTCAATGAGAGCAGTAGAGTCTGGTTCCGGTATGACCACCGTAGGGCGGCGGGCTGGTTTGTCAGCAGCCCATTTGCCTTTTTCAGATCTGGAGAGACGGTTTGTCATGACTTGAGACCGTTATAGATGAAGTTATAGCTAGATCTGCTTCAAGAGGACCCCAGAGGAGGAGTAAATGCGAGCTGAGTATTGGAGTTGACTACACAAAGTAGTAAATGTTGAGTAGAATCCAAAAAGCTCTGGTAGGTGGAGTAAATGTTCGATATAGAAGAAGATGAATCACCACACGAGACAAAGAGTCTGGATGGTTTGTGTTTCTCTAGGAGCCTTGTAGTCGAGGGTGTGTGAGAGGAAGGTGGGTTGAAGCTTGAGCTCTGCCATGACTGGTTAACCGGCGAGGAAGAGGCAGCGGCGGCGGTCCCTCCGACCCGAGTCGGGGGAAGAAATCGGTGGATTGACTCGCAAGACTTGGTAATATCCAGGGGATAATCTCGAAAAGGTAAAGAGTTTTGTTTGTCTATCATTGTTATAATCAGTAAATATATATTTGAAAGTGACCAGAGAGATCAACACTTGATAAAAACAATATTGTTGTATTGTCTGTTATAGCTTGTAACAAATCGATTCAGTAACACACAGAGATCTCATATACTGCTCTCAGATCCTGTACCTGTAACAATCTGTAGCGACCGTGTTCCGAAGATCGATGTTAGGATGATCTAAGGACTGACTGGCCGAACTGTGAGAACGTACTGAATGGATTGGATGATGCTAGAAAGAGCTGATCAGAGTTCGAAGGACTTTCCGTGGGTGGATGGGAGAACTTGGATCGGCGCTTGATTAGTAGCGACTGAGCGGAACCATGTACCCGATTAAAGCTAGGAACAGATCTGTTTTTGAGCCAAACAAAGCTCCATCAGTCGGTCTTACGCTCGGGTTCTTGGACAGGCCGTTCGGTTTGTTGAAACTCAGGATGTTCGGACAACTCGATGAAAATCCAGGCAAAGCGGAATGTTCGGACAGCTAAGGTCGGATCCGGACAAGTGTTGTTGGATTCGGACAAGACGGTTGAGCTGGTCGGCTAGACAGCGATTGTCGGAAATCAGACAAG
>NC_027750.1:37908246-37909308 GCF_000695525.1 Brassica oleracea var. oleracea
GTTCTGTTCGTGAAGAAGAAAGATGGTAGCTTCAGGCTATGCATTGACTACAGGGGAATTAACAGAGTCACAGTGAAGAACAAGTACCCTCTTCCAAGGATAGACGAGTTATTGGACCAACTCCGAGGTGCTACTTGTTTCTCCAAGATTGATTTAGCTTCGGGATACCATCAGATCCCGATTGCTGAAGAGGATGTCCGTAAGACAGCCTTCAGATCGAGATATGGCCACTATGAGTTTGTGGTCATGCCCTTCGGATTGACCAACGCCCCTGCAGCCTTTATGAAGATGATGAATAACGTTTTCAGAGATTACCTGGATGAATTCGTTATAGTCTTCATAGACGACATCTTGATTTACTCAAAGAATCAGGAAGAGCACAAGGACCATCTGAGAAAGGTTTTGGACAAGCTGCGGGAACATAAGTTGTTCGCCAAGCTCAGCAAATGCAGTTTTTGGCAAAGAGAAATTGGTTTCTTGGGTCATGTGGTCTCGGACAAGGGAGTGTCCGTGGATCAAGAGAAGATCAGGGCCATTGCGGACTGGCCCAGACCAAGGAACGCAACTGAGATCAGGAGTTTTCTCGGTCTGGCTGGATACTACCGTCGGTTTGTTAAGGGATTTGCCAGCATGGCTCAACCATTGACAAAGTTGACCGGGAAAGATGTTCAGTTTGTGTGGACAGAAGGCTGTGCTGTGAGTTTCAGCAAACTCAAGATGATGTTGACGACTACTCCAGTATTGGCTCTTCCAATGGACAACGAGCCATACGTGGTGTACACAGATGCATCCAAAGTTGGACTTGGGTGCGTATTGATGCAGCAAGGAAAAGTGATCGCGTATGCTTCTAGACAGCTAAGGAAACACGAAGGGAACTACCCAACACACGACTTAGAGATGGCTGCTGTCGTGTTTGCCCTGAAGATATGGCGGTCATATCTCTATGGTGCTAAGGTCCAAGTCTTCACGGACCATAAGAGCTTGAAGTATATCTTTACTCAACCAGAGCTGAACCTTAGACAGAGGCGTTGGATGGAACTGGTTGCAGATTACGACTTGGAT
>NC_027750.1:37911189-37935981 GCF_000695525.1 Brassica oleracea var. oleracea
AATTATCTGCTAAGTTCTGGCTTGGTCCGAACAGTCGGTTCCTTCCATCGACGCATCAGGATCAGATCATGCGCCTAGAGCCGTATTGGCCTGCTAGGGCTTGACTGAATCTGATGGCGCTTTGGCTTGGAACGATTGGGTCGGCTAAGTAACTGACTGATGATAAGCATGTCCGTTTATTGACTGATTGACTTGATTGTTTTACTTGGCTGAGTGGGACGGAATGACCGCTCTCACTAAGCATACTGTTGCTTATGCCTCCTTGTTTGGATGCAGATCAGGACCAGACCCGAAAGGGTAAAGACATAGCTTGAACGCGAGACAAGGGCAGGGAGGAAGGATGGTGGGTTTGGGTAGATATAGGACGAGATTAACATGTAATAGCCTATAGCGAACTGACTTGTTAACTCGAACCTCAGATTATCTATTCAAATCGTATTATGCTTTACTTGACTGTCTGAAAAAGAACTAAAACCCTGAAATAATTCTAAGTAAGGAAAAATTTGAAAACGGCCCAAGTCTGATCGAGGAAGTCGAGTCAGACTCGTACTGATGTTACGAAAAAATGGGTCGGGTCCTTTCACAATCCCTTTTATGTTATGAATTATGATGAATCAATGATACGTTCACTGGAAAAAAGTGGACTTTTTTTTTTGAACCCCTGCAAAAAAAGAAAGAAAGTAGACTTGCCTGTAAATCTCTTCTTGAAAATAAATGGGATTATTTTCCAATATTAAAAAGAAGGATTTGACTTAAAGTCAAAGTAATTAGATCCAACGGCCGAAATTCTCTCTTATTCATCCCCTATTCAGATCAAAATCCGAAATTTCGATCTCTTTCTCTCTTTCACTGAAGTTGAGGGGCGCCAAAAAAAGAACCCTTTTTCTGACAAAGAGGGAACTTTCTTTCTAATTGAGCGAAATCGATTCGACGAATTCCAGCTGGGCAATTTCTCTCGTCTTCGTCAATCTCGAGCAGAAACGCGGAAGGGGATTAGCGATGGAGCACGAGAACGCGGTCAAAGAAGCCCTAAACGCACTGTATCATCATCCGGATGATACAGTACGTGCTCAAGCTGATCGATGGCTCCAGAACTTCCAAGGAACCCTCGATGCTTGGCAGGCGAGTTATTCTTCTCATCTTTGCCTGGATTTTTCTGGGTTCGATTGTTCTTCATTCCTTGGATTTAGTTATTAGATTTAGACTACATAGGTGCGCAGAGTTTCATCCTCTTATCAATTTTGTGTTCTCGATTTACTTGTTTTGAGGTCGTATGTGTAGCAGGAAGCTCGAATTTCAGTGTTAGTTATGGCTATGAACATGATGAATAAGGAGTACATTTTAGTGGATTTTTTCATAAGTCTGTTGCTGGCTTGGTGAAGCATCTCTTGGGCTTATGTACAGATCCATCTTGCTAGGAAAACGATTTGCTAGATTTTATCAGTTTTTCTAATAATCTTTCTGACCCATGATTTTTTATTCCGGAGAAGTGGAAGTTTTGGTGGAGTGGCTCTGCGAGATTGCTTACTCTCTACTGTTGTGTGTCTTCTAGGTTGCGGATAACTTACTTCATGATTCTTCCAGCAATTTGGAAACTTTGATCTTTTGTTCTCAGACCCTTCGAAGCAAGGTAAGCACATTTTTAACTCTCTTTAATTAATTGTTATTGATTATGCATACTGGAGGAGACTGTATCTGTTAACATTTTCTCTGTCTTACTCAAAAGGTTCAACGAGATTTTGAAGAACTACCACCTGGGGCTTTTCAGAAGCTACGGGAATCACTAACGGTAAGTCTTTATTCTACATGTAACTATTAATTAGTTATGGGGGTTTCTTATCTTTGTTCTTTTGAAGAATTAGCGTTTTGCTGGTATCTAGGTTTTACCACTCCAGGCTATAGTTGTAGGCAACATGTACTCTTTGTATTGGACAACTACTTTCTGAGTGTGCCCGGCATAATTTGACTCTCACTATTTTCTTGAGTGCAGACATTGTTAAAAAAGTTTCACAAAGGCCCCCCGAAAGTTAGGACCCAGGTTAGCTTCAAAATCTTTCTCCATTATGCACTTGTGGAAGTTGTTAATGTGCGTTAAAACTCTTGTCTCTTTAAGTTGAATTATCTTATGCAACTAATTTGTATTGTAGATTAGTATTGCTGTTGCTGCCTTGGCGGTGCACGTTCCTGCGGCTGATTGGGGAGATGCTGGTATAGTTAGCTGGCTTAGGGATGAGATGAATATGCATCCTGAGTATGTGCCTGGTTTCTTGGAACTCTTGACAGTTTTGCCCGAGGTAGAGTATTTTGCTTTCCTTTGTTTAATTGTTCACCTCCCCCAGTTATGAAAATGAATTCGTCTAGCCGGCTATATAGGTAGTGAAAGGCCTTGTTTCTGTCTGTCTTTGATCTGCTTACTTCTTAGCTATGCTGGCATTGTTGACCTCAAATTGAGTAAAACTAAGCTTAAGGTTGAGGACGTCTAACGCGAATATTAAGTACCTTCTTTCTGTTAGCGTGTCTATGTCTAAATATGCATTTTATGTTACTTACGTAGTACTTAGACAAGAGGTTGCATTTCCTGGAAAGCTATTTTGCATGACCGTATTTGTAGAAAATGTTGAGATTTGTAAATGATGGAAGATTCCATAATGTCGAACTTTCCTTTAGTTAATTTTATCCCTTTTTAGGGACCTCACTTTAGAAGGTTATGCAAATGCGATGTCTTGATTTTTGTTGTCCTTCCTGCTATGACCAGGAAACGTTTAACTACAAAATAGCTGCTCGTCCGGATCGACGACGTCAATTTGAGAATGAGCTTACTTCGCAAATGGAAGCTGCACTTAGTATATTAACAGCATGTTTGAATATAATTGAACTTAAGGAACAGGTCAGAGCTTATCTTCTTCTTTTTTCATATAGAGTGGTGTCATAGTTCCATACATATAGTTTGTTATTCCTTTTCCAATCTCTGTGATCCTTCTCAACATCGCTTTAAATCTTCCAAAAAGTGGCTTGTATGTCTAAAATTCGAGTAGAATTAGTTTTTGTCTGTGTGTTTGATCAGCTAGTGTTTCTGGTGTTGCGAGGGGTCACTTATCGTCAACTATTTCTTTTGTGACTTGGGAATTTCAGGTTCTTGAGGCATTTGCTTCTTGGCTCCGTCTTAGGCATGGGTATGCTCTTTTTTCTTTTGCTTTTCTATCTCCATTTTGATCTAGAACGAAAGCTCTTCTAGATTATTCGTTGTGAGTTTCATCAGATTAAATACCAAACATTCATTATAATATAGTACTGATGGCATCAGATTTAACATGTTTTGCGATTTGGGTTGCAATGTTTTGTCCTTACAGAATCTCTTAGACACAGAGCCAAGTGTATTTGGTCCATAGCTGTTGGTTGACTAGCTAGTTTTCACTACTTTCACCGATATATTAAACTTAGCAACGATGATGCTGACCGAGCTGTATGATGGTAAACTTGTGGGATGTTTTTTTTTCAGGATTCCTGGAGCAGTGCTTGCCTGTCATCCATTGGTTCACGCAGCTCTCTCAAGTTTAAACTGCGATCCACTCTCCGATGCATCTGTCAATGGTATTGCTCGTTGGAAAGCTCATATATACTATTTTTGGATAACTATTTATAGTTGAGTAGATATTGTGAAACCATTTCTAGTATTGTGATTTTTTGGAAGCTGCTGTAATTTTCTAGCGTACTTGATGTCTTGGTCTCATAGTTGGAATGTCCTCAGTTCGAAATTTGTAAATAGAGCTATTATAAATATGTGTTAACCTTTCCTTGTTGACTTCTAGAGATTAGTGTGTTTTAAGCGGGTTGGAGTGTATAGATACTGTACTGCTTTAAGATATTTCTTCACCTTCATTATAAGGACCTGAACTTTTTAATACTTTGTTAAATAGAAAATGTCTTCTGCTATCTTTTAGTTAGCAAGTCAATGGTTCCTTCTCGTATCTAGGATTCATTATTAGACTATTCATAGATAAACTTCATTTTCGACTTCGCAGTTATCTCCGAATTGATACATCATACGGCATCGCCAAGCTCTGGTGGTATTTCTGCGCAAACACCCTTAATTCAAGTTATTGTGCCTCAAATTCTAAGTCTTAAGGCGCATCTAAGAGATTCTTCAAAGGTACTGCTATGATCCTGTTCACCTTTAGTATAAGCAAGTCGATGGCTGAATCTGCTTGGTATTAAGATTTGTTATTTCATGTCGTTCCTGTTCTACTGGTTGCGGCTTGAAAGCCTATGATTTTGTTGCTTATATGACTTGGAATATTTGTGGTTAGAGAAATTGGTAAATGCTGCTAAAGATACAACCCCTCATAATTCGTTGTAATTTTGGCACGCGATTATATTTTTTCTTTTGCCTCTTAGAATTATTCCATTTTCAGGATGAAGAAGATGTCAAAGCCATTGGTCGATTATTTGCCGACGTTGGGGATTCATATGTTGAATTGATTGCGACTGGTATGCTGCCTCAGTTCTACTACCCTCCCCTGTTGTTTTAAGTGTTCCGTTTCATGTCTCTTGATTGCCTTCGGTACTGCAAATTCTTTAGTTGGTAATCTCAAAATATTTGAAGCATACTCTTTCTGACCTCAGGTTCAGATGAATCGATGGTTATTGTGCATGCCCTGCTGGAAGTTACTGCGCACCCAGAATTTGATATAGCCTCAATGACCTTTAACTTTTGGCACAGTCTTCAACTTACGTTGACGAAGAGGTAACATCAGCCCTTGCATATGCTTTTTGGGTGTCCTAGTTTTATATTCTAAGAGTGTTAATCTGCCAGGGATTCTTATATATCTTTGGGTAGTGAAGCATCTATTGAAGCGGAAAGAAATCGAAGACAGCATGTCTTCCGGCCAGCCTATGAGAACCTTGTATCTTTGGTGAGTTTGTTGGTGTCATCAGATACTTTTGTTAGCCACTGTAAAGTCTTACTTTTTTATAAGGGTTATTTGCTCTAACCCAGAGAGACGAATTGATTTCTGATGCATGGATGACTTTTGTGTTTATTAATGTTGCTTTTTGAAAATGCTGGGTTGTTAAGACGTTCATTTGATTGGTCATATTTTGGTGGAAAACAGAAAATTGGATGAGTTATTGTATGCTCTGCGGTTTATGTCACTTGTGGGTTTAAACATATAAACTGTTTTCTCTTCACAGGTTGGCTTCAGAGTTCAGTATCCTGAAGATTATCAAGACCTCTCGTATGAGGACCTTAAAGAATTCAAGCAGACAAGATATGGTAATGATAGCCGCATATGGCTTTTTTTATTTTATTTAGTTGAACCGTTGCTTTCTACTAATGTAATGTTTTATATTGGCAGCTGTTGCAGATGTATTAACTGATGCTGCGTCAATCCTGGGAGGTGATACAACGCTTAAGATTCTCTATATGAAGCTTCTTGAGGTTTGTGCTGTAGATTAACAAGAATGATATTTGTTCTATTATCAAATAAAGACTGTGCACTGTCGATATTTTAAAGAGAAAATAAGAAGTACGTTAACAGGATTTGCATTATTACCACCAAAGAGATACATTCTGTACATTATTTGAGGATGTAATATCTTTGACGTTTGTGAAATATGTACTCAGGCCAATGCTCAGCCAGGAAATGGGTTTCAAGAATGGCGTCCTGCTGAAGCTATTTTGTTCTGTATCTGGGCAATATCCAATTATGTTTCAGTGGTTGAAGCTGAAGTGATGCCCCAGGTCTGTATTATGGATAGTTTCTGCATGTGTATCTTCATATATCGTGCTGCTACGATTTCTTTTGTCGCAGTCTGTGGAATATGAGTTTCTCATTTAGTTTTTCTGCTGGATAGGTGGGTGGGTCTTTGCCCCATCAAATCTTTGTGTTTAAAGTTTTGAAACAACTTTACTTCGATTCTACTCTGCTATACTTGTGTATCATCCATGGAAATTTCATTCTTCTTACATTCCACTTTCAGGTGATGGCCTTGCTTCAGAATCTTCCACAGCAAGCGCAACTGCTTCAGACAGGTGATTAGGCTTGCTTATGCTCTAAAGAAACCTTATGTTTGTGAAGCCGTTTCCTTAGTGATGAGACATCTATTTCCGTATTTGCTTTCAGCATGCTTACTTGTTGGGGCTTATTCAAAATGGCTTAATGCTGCGCCAGCTAGTGTGTCAATATTGCCTTCGATCATTAGAATTCTTATGAGCGGAATGGGGGCATCTGAGGATTGTGCAGCAGCTGCAGCTTTGGCTTTTAGACATATCTGTGACGGTATTGTATTCATTCTTCCAAACCTAACAAGTCTTCCTTATCTTTTTACTACTAAGCATAATAATGACATTATGACGAGTATGCATATACCTCAAAACTTGCTCTATAATTTCTTTGTTGTTTCCCGACCATGACTAACATATTTTTATATTGATATTTTGGTTGTAGCCAACTATCTGTTGGTTATAAAGGAATAAACCAGCTCCCCTTTGATAAATATTACTCTTCCTGAGTGTTTTTTTAAGTTCTGTCCTGGCAGAATAACACTTAAGTAGTTTCGTATTTCACTTGCGAACTAAATTCTGGTTGTTAGTTTTCTCTTAGGAAGTGTGAAGTTCTGACCTCTGTAAAAATACAATTGCATGCTGACCTGCTTCAAAAATGGCAGCTAGTCGAAAGGTCTGACTGGAACCCACGCTAACGGATATGACTTCGACTCTACTGACTTGCTAGCATATAGGGTGCATTGCAATACTGGCAAGTATTTGGAATTTTGTTGTATGCTTTATATATGTGGTGGTGTGAAACCATACTGGTAGTAACTACAAAACTTAAAGCTATCTAACAGCTAATGTTTTTTAAATGCGGATTGGTTGTTGTTAATCTGATACGCATATATTATATTTGGTGTATTCTCTCTTATTGGTTTTAAAATGTTAGTAAATGCTGACGTCTGTTTGATCAACTTTTAACTGCAGATTGCCGAAAAAATCTTTGCGGGTATTTCGAAGATTTATTTACAATCTATTGTACGGCAATTAATGGCGGCAGTGGTTATAAAGTATCTGCTGAGGATTCGCTAAATCTCGTTGAAGCTTTAGGGTATGGAGTCAACCTAATGATGGATTATATCTCCTCATTGTGTGCTATTAACATCTCTAATATTTTGTTATGCAGTATGGTTGTTACAGAACTTCCTTTAGATCAAGCCAGGAGTGCGCTTGAGAAATTATGCTTATTAGCCGCTTCTCCTTTAGAGGTTCGCCATCTTGACTTTTTGCATGGTTGTTTGATACAATGTTAATAATGATGAGAACTATAATCATGTGAATCAGGAAGCTGCGAAAGAAGATTTGGACAAGAAGCATGCCCGGGAATTAACTGTTCATATTGATCGGTTTGCCTTCCTGTTCAGGTTTGTATACCATCTTAATAATGCAATGTAACTCCGTACGATTTGTTTAGTCTTGCTAACAGAAGCTACTACCTTTAGGTATGTGAACCACCCTGAAGCTGTTGCTGCTGAGATCAATAAACATTGGGCTATTTTCAGAGTAATTTTTGATGCGTGAGTGTTTCTAGCCACATGATGATTAACATATGTTCTTCAAAATACTTATTATGTAGCTTCTTACTTTAAAAAAAATTGTTTTACTGCAGTCGTCCTTGGGACATGAGGACAATGGAAGCTCTATGCAGAGCATGCAAATATGCTGTGAGCTTCACACCATTGTTTTTTTACTTTTTATTGTACTTATATCTTCTTGTTCCTCTGTTTGCTAATGGTTGGAGTTATGTTTGTAGGTACGTACTTCTGGAAGATACATAATTAACACAATTGGGGAAATGCTGGCAAAAATTCAATTCCACTATCAGCATCATCATCAGCCATGCTTTCTCTATCTCTCCAGTGAAGTTATAAAGGTACTTTGTGTTATTTTCATTCCATGAAATGGTTGGGGAAAATAAAACTTTAGAGAAAGCTCTAGAAAGTCTAATCTTCCTGGGATTTTGCAGATTTTTGGTTCAGACCCGTCTTGTGCTGACTACTTGAAGAATCTGATTGAAACACTCTTTGCTCACACAACATGTCTTATGACAAGTATCAAGGTTGATGACTTAACTTATTAGTATTATATATTCTGATCAAGTTACTATATCCTATGCGGTGTCTGATTCCCTTTTACATTCTTACAGGAAGTCACTGCTAGACCAGACATAGCTGATGATTGCTTTTTGTTGGCATCGAGATGTCTCCGTTACTGTCCGCATTTATTTATTCCTTCTCCTATATTTTCACCAATTGTAGATTGCGCAATTATTGGAATGACGGTGCAGCACAGGTTCGTACTCTACATGATGTTCATCATAGGCTGTTTTTCCTTGAAGGTTTTGACATTTTGATGTTTTGAACATCTTTGCCTCCAGAGAGGCCTGCCACTCGATATTGACCTTCTTATCCGACATTTTTGACCTCGAGAAATCTGTGAATGAAGAGCAGTTCAAACGAATCAGGGACAATGTCATTATTCCCCGGGGAGCTACAATCACCAGAATCTTGATTTCATCATTAGCAGGAGCACTTCCCAGTTCTCGGCTGGATACGGTAAATTTAGGAATCTATCTATCGTCTACTTACTGCATTGAGACTGATGTTTTTGTAGCCTTTGAAACACCGTTTCATTTGTTTATGAATGTGGGTTTTGGGTTAGGTAACATATGCGCTGCTAGCTCTGACCAGAACATACGGTTTACAAGCAGTGGGTTGGGCTAAGGCAACTGTTAGCCTGATACCTCGAACAGCTGTTACAGAGACCGAGTCTGCTAAGTTCTTACAAGGGTTATCCGATGCTGCTTATGGAGCAGATGTCAATTCTCTGATAGGACACGCAGAGGAACTTTCAGATGTTTGTCGCCGTAACCGTACCGTTCAAGAACTTGTTCAGGCAGCTTTGAAGCCTCTTGAGTTGAATCTGGTTGCTCCTGTATCATAAAGATGATGAAAACAAAGAAAGAAAGAAAGAAAGAGTGGGAAGAGCCATAGAAAGGTCAATTTTTGCATAGACCCCTTTTGATGGTCTTTTATCCAAAGGTTGAGAGATTTGATGTTTTTTGTTCATAAAAGATTTTTTTCCTATTTTGTTGTATTCCTTTCTGGTGTGAGCCGTTGTTCCATTGTTTGGCCGGTTTATCCCAGTGCGAAGAACCAAACTTCAATCTATTTTTAATTAAACCGGGTGAGAGAAAACAGAAGGGATCCTTTTCCCCTTCAGGGATTGGTATGATTTTGAGTGGGGATTATATACAAAAGCATCCATTTTCTTTCTTGTTAAGCTTGCAGAATATTACTCTTTTCTCAGATTTCTGATCAAACCAAGTCGTAAGACATAAAATGTTCAACATTGTTGCAAATTGATAAAAAAAATATAAAAGGTGAAGAAGATAGGCAACAACAGAGCTTGAATGTTACAGTCCCTTAGGATAAAAGCAAATCTTGATCCATGTGATATGATACTTTTTGCTTTCAGGTTTCACTTGATTCCTTTTTTCTCACTTTATGTCTAATTAACATTGCAAAGCAGTAATTATGCATTTATGTGTGTTACATTTTGTTACTCAATTACTATGCTGTCTTATCTTAATCTCAATTTTAATATCATGGTGATCGGTGATCGACAGCTTTTCACGAGTAGTCTTTACTCTAAAATCACATGATATCACAATTGATTGAGCATTATGTTTGAGCTTTGTTTGTTGAGTTCACTCTAGAATAGTTCCCTCTTCAGTCAGATTTCATGTGTTTTCCATTCCTGGCAAATCATTTTATTATCAGAAACTTCAGTATATCTCTCAGGGGACTTTAAGGTTTCATATAGTGTCAGAGAAACTAACTGATCAATTATGTAATTTCCGATACTCAAACAAAGATTCAATGATAATGTAAAGTTTCTCCTTACTTTTGAGAAACCTACTAAACTATTTATTTGCCCATAAAGTTCCCATTATGACACGAGAACGCATCAACGCAGCAGAAATAGCAACAGACAACAGTATAGGCAAATACTTAATTCAACGAAAAGTAGATATGAATTCATTTTCTTTTCCAAAGTAGAGAAAGAAAAACAGTTGCCAACCACTTCAATTATCTAACCCGTGAATTTACCTACCACAAGTTAGGCAGCTACTTAATAATCAAAATATTTTTAGGCAAGTGTTTTAGTATATTGTCTGAACTCACCAAGAACAAAACAAAAGAAACATACAATTGTTACAGATTTTAGCAAATCATCGTTTGTAAATATACGACATGAAAACTGACTCATTTACATCATAACGCAAACTCTGACAAGAAAAGCAACATATCATCATAAATTTCACACATATATTGAATATCTTCATCACCATCTAATTTTCTTTAAGGATTTTAGTACACAACATATTTTGAAGAAAGAAGAAATACTAAAATGGTTGCGAGCTTAGGGTAGTAGTAGTACTACTAATATAGTATAACTTGGTAATTAGTATGAATCACCACATTCTCAAACAGTGGTTTCTAAGTCTCAGAGAATCTTTGAAGTTTTTGTTTTCTCTTCTTCCTTTTAATTGTGAGGAATAACTGCAAAACAATCAAACAAGTATTATTAGTCATGTTAATGACTAAACACAAGAACTGAATATAACAAAAACTTGTATAACCTGCAGATCCATGATCTGGTCGAACTTCAGCTAATGGGTTGACTATAAATCCCGCAGCACCATTGAACCGCTGCCTGGAGTCTCGAGTCCCCATGGTTTGTGCATTCCTGTTCCTATAAGTGGCCAGCCTCGATGCTGAATACTGCTGCTGCTCTGGTTTCTTCCAGAATTTGGATCTAATGAAACTTCCAGGAGGAATGAGACAACAGCTGTTTCTGCCCGAACCGTTACTCATCCTCCCATTTGAAACTGCCAAGTCATAAGATATCTCATCCATCGCAATTTCTAGGCCGTGAACTCTAGTTTCCAGAGCACGCATTCCATTTTGCGAGCTTCCCACAAATCTCTAAAGAAATTAAAAAAAACACAAACTGAGTTTCAGGTACTAGTACGGAAATGCAAGAAAGATCATCGTCATGGATTCATTGCTACCTGAAGAAGATCCATTAGATTGGATTGCTGTTGTTCAATCTGAACAAGCTGACTACGGATCAGAGACATATCTTCAAACCCTTTGCAGTTATTACTACTGTTCCGGTTTTCAGACAAGACATGATGATGTCCTGTAGCAGCAGATAGTGGGGGATTGCCAGTAAGAGAACTACCAACACTTCCTAGCTTCTGCATCTTCTCGTGATTAGACTGACTCACTTCCTTTGTATTCTGATTATGTTCATGATACTCTTCTGCAAGAGGCTCTCCTCCAGCTTTCCAGTCCAATCTTCTCCTCACGCTTGATTTAACACGCGATGGTACTGAACTTGTTTTCTTCTGATCACTGCTCTTTATGTTAGTCCGTTTCCTAGCCGTGGTGGCTAGTGAGCTCCCCGGTGGAGTCGTTCTTGGTTTAGCATGTGTTGATGCAGCTCTAGAGCCTGATAAAGGGTATCGTCCATCACTTGCATCACCTAAAAATCAAGTAACAAAGCTAAGATCTTAAACCAAGAATAGTAAGTACTAAACAACAACAAAAAGTTTCCTAATTTAGCTAAAGATCTAATAGTAGAGGAAAGATACCTTTAGAAGAAGTATTAGATCTTGGGGGAGAAACCTCTTCAGACAAATCAGGGACTTGTCTCCACGCCTCCATCATCTGATTCATCACATCTCTCACAGCTTTCACCTAAACACACATAATCAAAACTTGTGATCATTGCTTTGACCAAACAAAACATAATAAAAACAAAAAAAAGAAAAACTAAACCTTGTCGTATCTCTTGCTTTCGAAGATCTTCAAAGACTTAGCTTTGAACTCTCCTAAGCCATTCCTCTCCACCGTCGCTAACTTCCCCAAAGCTTCAGCGGCGGCTTTCCTCGCCGCCCAATCTTCACTACTCAAGAAACTAACCAAGCAATCCACAAGCCCTTTCAATCCCCCACCACCGGGAACACCACCGGCACCAATCACACTTCCGATCACAACCACTCCCGCCGACTTCGCCTTAAAAGCCTTACACTTCACCAGCTTCTCCACCCGAGGAAGCAGCACCTCCCCTAACCTCACCGGATCCGGATCCTCCGCCGCATCAATCGCCGCCGCGAGACACAGCGCCACTCCGATCTGCGCATTCACCTCCTGCTCCGTGAACAGAGCCTCCGCCAACGGCTTCATGAACGCGGAGGCGAAAGGAGGCTTCGTCGTCCGGGAAGAGATCGCCGACACGGCCGCCACGCACGTCGAGCGGATGGAAGAGTCCGGATCGCGGAGGCGGCGCGTGACGCGGGCGAGGATCTTGGAGAGGAAAGGAGAGAGAGAATTGGGAGGGAGAGAGACGGACAAGACGGCGAGCAAGTGGATGCAATGCTTGCGAACCGCCGGTTTGTCGCCTGTGTTGGCGGAGAGTATGACGGAGATGAAAGGCTGGAGATTCCCAGAGGCGGGATCAATCTGTCTCGCCATCAAGTCGAGCTCACGTGCCGCCATTGTGAAGGTGTCTCGGTCTCCGAGCTTTGTTAGCAGCACCGACATGTTCTGCTTCGAGTTTTTCGCCATTTTTCACGATATCTGTAAAGTGTTTTTCGGCGATTAGTGATGCGGCGGAGAAGGTGGCGGATCTGGGGGAATGAGAGGTGGCACTGGCATTTAGTGTAAATAATAAGATAGTAGTTTAATTGAGACTGTGTTCGGTCGGTGGTGGAAGCTTTGACTCTGTGACCCCAGTTTGGGTTTTATTTTACCGTTTTGTTTGCGTGTCTTTCTTCTGTGATCTGTCTTTGTACCGTTTATGGGTGAGGTGGTTGAGTAGAGATGATGTTGATGATGATGACCCGAAACGATACCGTTTCCTCAGGTGTCTAAATAAACGCGCCATGGTGTTTTGATACATGTTAATCGTTATTGAACAAATCATTAAAATCTTAAAATTTTAACTGTGATATATTCTTTTTTTTTTTTTTGACAACAACTGCGATATATTCTAGTTAATGGATTTAGTCAAATGGTGTATTTAAGAGAATAGTTATTGTAAAATGTGATAAAGTTCTAATATAAGGGATAGTCAAATGACCTATTTAATGGAATTGATATTGTCTGATCAAGGAATACTCCTTCTATTTTAGGTTTCGGCACACGGATTAAAAAACAATTAATTTGTACATTTCCTATAAAAAAAAACATTATTACCTATACAGCTAACCATATTTCAACGATAGAAAAGTAAATTTTGCATAAAATTAATAAATTTTGCATCGAAAATCAAAAACGACACTTATTTTATAACAAATTTTTTTTTCTAAAACGACACTTAATATGAAACGGAGGGAGTAGTATTTACTTAAGGTTTAATGTTTAGGAACATACTCCGTTTCACTGGTGTTTTAAGATTTTTTTGTGTTTCATTTTAAGTGATATTTTTAAGTTTTCATGTAAAAAATAAATGTTGATGTTTAAGATCATTTGTATTTTGCAGTATAATTTTTTTATTGGTTGAATTAGTAATAGCTATTATTGTTTTTAGGTAAATGAGATTGTTAATCAGTGTACAAAAATCTTAAAAACTATTCTTTGATAGAGGTAGTAGTTGTGTATCACTATGACGATTCAATTGTTCAACTTGATGCATGTTTATACTCCCTTTGTTTCTAAATGTATGATGTTTTACAAAATTTTGATGTTCCAATATATAAGATGTTTTCATTTTCCTAGATAATTTTTACTTATTAAAAATTATATACGCAATCATATTTTAATAGTCTATTTTGTAATTGGTTGAATACCATTAATTTATAGTTTTAATGATGCCTTCTAGACAAAAAAATAGTTTTTTTAGTATGTATGTTTCTACCTAAACTTCTTATATTTAGGAAAGAGTATTAGTTAAGGTGATTATTGTAGATCAATCTTATGGTTAATTTTTATAAATGTGATTTTTCTTTTAAGAAATTGCATACCTATCAATATCATAGATTGATTGAATTTCTAACAAATGTAGATAATATATAACATATGACTTGGTAGCTTTGAAACATCAAATATGTGCAAACGAAGCAAAAAGTAACTTAGTTTGATGGCCTTCTTTGTTATACGTACCCTTGTCAAGGTGGTTCAACTAAGTATTCTAATATTTTTATTTACATCTTTGGTGAATCAATGTTATCAAATGGGAGCATGAAAGCTCTTTCTACTTGTTTTTATTAGTCTGGTTGCTAATCTAATTAGCGTGTTTTGTGCAGAATGTGATGGAAATGTTCTTGTTGAGTCATACATATGTTAAGTTGATAATCACTTCTGGTAATACAATCTAGATTTCGGTTTGAGATCCGATCTACACCGAATGAACCGGAAGACTTTTTCTGAACTGGGCTCAGAGCAAAGCCCAAAGTAGAGTTTGGCTGCACCAAACCGGGGAAAAAAGCCTGTGTTTTGTTTCACTCGATAACGTCTTTATCTTTTTGTCGACTTTATTAGATGCCTTGAGCATTGAGTGGTAAACAAACATTATTAGGAGATTGTATGTATGAAAAGAAGAAAAAAGCATAGAAAGACAAGACTCACGAGCCTGTTCCTGCAGCCTTAGCTTCTTTATACATCACAGCTTTAACATAGAAATCATAGCAACATCCACAAAACAAGCTGGACACAAGAAAGCATAATCAAGATTAAGGTCCGAGTAAAGAGGACTTGAAATCATGTATGTCGCAGTTCCATAGACATAGGGACTTCATATTGCTCTAAGCTCATCAAAAGAGTTGGACAAGTGACATCTCAAGAGCAACTTTCTTTTCATAGTAACTGAGGAAAAATTTCAGACAATGTAGTGACATTTCAAAGAACATCTATTAAAGAGTTATGAGGATGGTTTTAAAGTTGCCAAACATTTTCCATTCACATCTACAGAACATGTGTATGAATGAAACCTATGACATTCACGGTTACTAGTTACTACAAAGGTGATGGATATCTAACTGTGCCCAGTGAAGCTCTTAATCAGATTTCTCGTAAACCCAAACAACAAAGTATTTACATGTATCCGAGATCAAGTTATCAGTTGACTATTTTATGAATTATATTCAAATCAAAAAGCTAACACATCTGATTCAGAAAATGAATTATTCAACTTATGTAGTTTCACATAACCTGGCAAACACAAATATATATAATAATCCAAGTAACAAGAAACCAAGTCCAAAAGTGGATGTGTATCTCTACTTACTTGCAGTACTTTCTGACAAACAGATCACACAAAAAGATTGTTTTCAAGCCTTCAACAAAAATGAAGCTTTCCCTAACATATTAACATCTTCAACACAAAGATTTTTTTTTTTTTTTTTTTTTTTTTGGATTAACCTGGAGGGATTTCCACCCCCAGGGGCCAACCCCTCGGCGCGAGGCGGACCATTTGGTACTATGGGGAATTAGATACCCCAATTGCCTGGCCAGCGGTTCGAACCCGGGTGCGTATTGAGGCCGTAGCTCTCTCAACACCACCAGGCCAACCCCGCTAGTTTCTTCAACACAAAGATGTAAAGAGCAAACATAAGAAACACTTTGGAACGCCTCTGGACGACCATAAACCCGAGATTCACAAAGCTGTATATACACACGAATCCGTCCAGGGCGAGTCGTTTCCTTTTTGCTTTGTAACTAACTCACTCACTTCAGACTTTTCCTAACTGTAACATTCTTGAATACAGAGAGCCACTTCGAGACACTGAAAAGCTTTGTCCACCTTCTGCTATGTGCCTTGCCGACCACAACATTCTTCTCTGACATGATGAACCCGTCAAGCGCACTCTGCAAATCAGATTGAGGTTCTTCTAAGCCAAGAATCTGAGAGCAGTTCCAGAGACTGTAGTCGTCGTATAAACCTTGTGGAGTAACTTCCATGTCTACATGGCCACTACCTTCTGCTGTGTTGTGAAGGTTTGGCACAAAACCATAACCGTCCATGCTAGTTAAACTCAAACCGGAGTAATCAATGCCAACACTGGTTTGAGAAGACGGGACATTGAGAAAGTTCCTCATCATGGAAGACACATCGTCATACGAGATTACTTCATTTATATGACTCAATGCAGCAATAACCATCTCCTCAGCTTGAGCCTGAATCAGAAACAATCAAAGCTTATGAAGATCTGTAGAGAGAGAGAGAGAGAGAGAGAGAGAGAGAGAGAGGAATCTCAGTACCTTTTCAGTCTCGGATAACTTCTCAGCAGGAACATACTGAAAATCCACAAGCAGTCCAAGAACTTGAGCTACTACATTGAAGACAACAGCAGTTTCCTTGTGAAATCCATGAGGCTGGTACACATGGACGCTATTATCAAGAACACAGGATCGAGCATGGTCCAGAGTAATTTCCCACATCTTTGAAGACATACCATTACCGAGAATCTGCAAGAACATTAGTCTTCATCATTAGGTCTATAGCCTTAGTTACATAACCGTTTAGAGGAAGGAAGACAAATCTTACTTGCCGGAGTTTTGGAGAGTTTAGATGGAAATGTGTTAGAAAATCCTTGACAGTGTTTATATTTGAATAGTTGAGTCGTTTGTGGAAGGCTCCATCTTTCCCTATCTTTTCCAATCTCCATACCTCATCGAACAGAGAAGGAGGATGATGCTTTCTATACACTACAAGAAAGAGCAAGAAGATACTCAATAAAGTTTGCTCAATGATACATATTTTGAGAGAAGGAAAACTAAGAAAGCAATACTTACATTCTCCTCGGTGATCCCTTACAACGAAGGACTCAGTGATTGCCTCTCTAACCTTGACAAACTCAAATTGATCCACCATTCGCACCCCTAGTCTGAACCTCCTGCTCCTAGTCCAGCTAGAGTTATCGGTAAGTGAAACTTCATCCATAACACCGATGCCATCACTAAGAACCACAAATACATTCCCACTGAGCAGAGGTTTCTTTCCTTCTCTCTCTTTTACAATGTTGTTCCTGAAATCCTCAGCTGTCCAACCGCTATGACTCTCAAAATCACCCTCAACAACACAAATCTCGAGCTTTGCAGATGATGCCGGACCTGAGGAGACAATTTGACCAGTTGAAGGATCAATTAGTCCAATACTTATGGCTTGGCCTTCATCTCCTTCTATCCGAGCTGAAGTAAACACAGGAAGCGATAGATTGTTCAAGAACTTCAGCTGTAGGTTCCTTGATTCCAAAGGATGAATATCTTTCTCACAAATCCTGAGTGGGAAGAAAGTTGTTTATTAGAGAACAGCCAGATAAAAAAAAAAATCTAATGTTTAATTTGAGAAGGCAGGTTTACCATTTGATGCCTGTTAGATGCTTTGCAAGAGCCAATTCAACTTCTTCTTTAACCTGTTCCAATGAATATTTATATATACTTCCTCCGTTTCATAATATATGATGTTCTGGCTTAGTGCACGAAGATTTAAAAAACTTACATTCCTTTAGAAAATCACCTTTAAAGATATAGTTTTAAGATCATTCAACCAATTATAAAAAAAGACGGTACAATCTAATTGGGTGAACAGTTTCCAATAAAGTTAAAGTTAACCTTAAAACTTTGAAACATCTTATTATTTTGGAAGAACATAAACCTTTTAGAACATCATATAATTTGAACGGAGGGAGTAATATATAGCTAAAACAATTACTTGTTAGATAGATTACTAACACGAAACGTACCACTTTACGGATTAAGGGCTCCAAAACGGGTTCGAGAAAATGCTTGACGGTTTGCAATCTCATTACCTCCTGAACCACACTACATTTTTGGATTTAAAAAAAAAAAACATATATGAGAGTTCATAGTAGACATGATATAGTGCTAGCAGTGTGAGGAGTTGAAGACTTTTGTGTTCCAATCCAGTTTATCTCCCTAGAAAAGTGCCACTCTTTGTTTAGTCAAAACCAAACCTAACTGTCACTTTCAATCCACAAACACAACAACTAGTCTCCTCCCAAACCATTCACATGTAATCAGCCTAAAGAATCCATGGTTACATATCGTACACATAGATCTTTAGTTTGTCTTGAACGAAATATGTTCTTGTTCACAGCCATGGGATAATAAAAGATCAAAACTTTTTAGACTCTAAATCATGCTGGCTTATATCATCCATAGCATATCCAATCGATTGAATCAAAACAGATATTTATTATTACAGGCACAGCCTAAGAAGATGAGAAAAAGGGGTAGTACCTTTTGAATCTTCTACGCTTATCCTCCGGGGTTGAGCCACCTTCAACCCGAGCTTTCCCAGCTTCAAACTCCCTCTTGTGCGACATACCCACCACGAATTCAACAAGAGCCGTCGAAATTCACAGAGAGCTTCAACCATTTACAAAAACCTCTTGTGGGATAAATCAGAACCTATATTTCCTATAAGAAAGATGTATTTATAACTAACAAACAAACAAAAAAGTGTAACGGAAGTTTCCTAAATCTGATAGCAAGACCCGTATATTGGAACTATCTAGCAACCTCTCTTCCCTACCACAACACCACCAGCTTCTTTCAGACAAAAGAGAGACTATGCAAAATCTTTTGGTAAGCAGATAGAGACAGAGTCGAGTGGGGGAGAATTGGTGTTGTGAAGTTTTCTCGCTGTGGTGGCGTTTGCGTGTCTAGTAGGGTCTACCCAAACCGCGTTACTGACGAGGTGCCCCTCGATTTTCTCTTTTATTTCCCTTTTTTTTTTTAATTAACAAAAAAGTTTTGGCCTTTATATCTGCTCAGTCACACGTTTGAACCTTTCTTTATTTTCTGACGTCACGTTTTAAAAGTTTATAACTTAAATAAGATGTGATTAAACCTAAAAACACTTATTTAAGTTATAAACTTAAAAACACGTTTGGAATCTTAGCGTTCCAAAAAAGAAAAAAGGTTTAATCAAAATTTTCTTTCACATAAAATATTTATTTTCAATCCCTACTTTTTAAAAAAAAAAAAATTACATAAACACAATAATTTTCAAACCGTTAACATTATTTCACTAAATTATCTATCATAATTTTTCAAAACCGACTTAAATTAGAAAAATTAAAGGAATGTAAAGTGGTTTTACAAATGTAGATGATGAAAAGGTATCTTACAACTGCACGTAGAAGAGGCGTTAATAGATTTTTTTTTTTAAATGTTATTTTGATTTTATCCTCAGAGAATATATTAGCTTTTAATTTGTTCAATCGAATTTTAGATTAAATTAATTTTTTTTTAAATAAGCACTGATCGAGCGCTCTTGCGCCGAAGATGAACGGGGCTAGAAGAAAAATAGTTATGGATGGCCAACAAAAGAAATCATTAAGCATGAGAAAAAAACTGCAATCATCCGTATAAAATCATGTTAAAGTTCTCCCATAATGTTGAAAAAAAAAGTTCTCCAATAATTCCATCCTTGTTGTTATTGTCACATGGTATATGAATCAGTTAGCTATATAGGTCACAAAAGAAGCATATGGATAACATTGATTTATGCCCCAGCCATAAGGTCTTGTCATATGATTATGTCTTTCCAAGTAGAACAAACAAACAACATATGTTAATCTCTGATCTGAATATCCTGATACTATTCTTTGCCAACTTGCAGATGTGAAATGTTTTTCAGTTCTTCATCATATTAAGAGAGTGGATTTATTTATTAAGTTCATCTATCCATAAATCGTGCCAAAAGCAGGTTAGTTATACGAAGTTGATATGATTTGTTAGTTCTCCTTCTCCACGATGATTCCATATCGATACTTCTTTTATAGACACAGAAACCCGTCTTGTAGACCAATCGTACACATCATTAGTGAGCAAACAAAGATGTCGACGTGCCCATTATCAAGACCAACTCATAACATAAACATAAACGCGTGATTTAAAGAACGAAAAAGCCAAAACGAAAATGAGTTGGTCTAAGTTGTTTTCTGTCTGTTTTTAAAATTATAAGCATGGACTATGCAGTCTGGCGACACATACGAACCTGTCTCCACTAAACATATTAAAAAAAATTATTGAGGTCAGAAACACTTTAGTCATATTATTCAAACACAACTAGAATCATAGTCTCTGAACAAGTAATACAGTGTGCAATGTGAAGTATAAGATTTACAACGATGTTTAAAACTATTTATAAATAATAATCGTTTAAGCAATAAAACTGAAATTTAGCAACTTATTAACCGAACACCGCAAGTACACACCACTACTCATAGACTTAGGAATAATAATCATATCACCCAAAATCATCAAGAATTTTAAACCCACGAGAACACTTCTTGGGCTATGCACATATACATAGAAGTGCTCACTTGTGTAAAACGAGATCAAGCTAATCATTTACATATTTTTTAGGAAACATCTAAACTTCAACTATATTTTTTTTTTTTCAAAAATTGGCCGTCCTCCTGTCTGTATTTAGTTTAGCAATAAAAACAGGATTGGTTAATAAGATTTGTTTACTGGATCCTGTTGTATCTTACCACAAGGAATGTTTGTAGAAATAATTCAGAATTTGTTGCCATTTGAGATCTTCCCACGAACTGTCTCACTTTTGACCAAAGACTAATACTGCCAGTTGATTGTGTCCTTTCTCTCTCAACTATTTCCTAAATGATCCCATCAGACGCACGTTCCCTGTCTATAAGGCTTTGATTGTGTCCTTTCTCTCTCAACTATCCTCGCATCTTTCTATTTTGTAAAATCGATTTAGGAAAACACATAACTGAAAAATAAGATACCAATATGAGAAAATTGGAAAATAAAGACATTTTATACTTCGATTTGTCAGAATAGGACTTTTTGAAAATTCTTTAGGTAAGTAGGATTTATAATTTTTTAAATACCATATTGCCCTCAAATTAGCATAGTTAAGATTTATATAATTAATATTAATATTTCGAAATATATTTAACCACTTTTAAAAAAACAAAAAAACAAAAAGTAAAAACAGAAAGTAAAAATAAAGGAAAAACAATAAAAAAGTAGAAACAAAAGTCGATTTACCCTAGAGATTAACGAACCTCTCTCATCTTCTCCGCCGAAAGCTTGAAGCTCCTCCAATGGCGATTTTGGGTAAGAACAAAGCCAAATCGTTTCTTCACTCTTTAACTTTCATTTTTCATCTCTAATCTAGTTATTTTCGTCTTTCTCTTTGTTATCAGCCTGAAGAATTGGAGATTTGTTCTTACTCTACGACATCGTCGGACGCTCTTCTTCTTCTTCCACCATCAATTTCATCAACATCTCACGTTTCTAAGAAGGTGAGTTTGCGATTACTTGTTTTGATTCTCTTAACCCTAGATTTCTTAAAGTTTCTCATCACTTAAATCCGATTTCTCTTATTTCTTAATCTAAATTACTTGAATGGGTTGATTAATCTCCTTATACATTACGCAATTCATGGATGTTATTGTTTGGGTGTTTTGATTTTAGTTTCTTATCTTCGATTTTGGTCCTTTTTTGAAAGAGGGAAAATTGACAAATAGATTCGTTTTTGTTGTTTTCCGATTCAAAGGTTTGGTTTTTTGTCAAATCTTCTTCTTTCTTTGTTTGTGCTCTGATTATAAACTTCTTTTCTGTGATTGTAGGTATGTCTGAGGAGTTACCAAAGCGGTTGTTTAAGCCGGGTGAAGAGACCGAAGTGCATCAGATCAATAACAACTGCAAGATGGTACGCTATTTCAAAAGATTGATGGAGTGGTTGCCAAAGGAGTTGGAGACAGTGAAGAAAGATCCTGTTTTTGCTCAGATTTTTAAGCTGTTCGATAATGGTTTGGGATTCTCGGCGAGAGTGATACACGGCTTCTTGTGTAGGGAGCTGTTGACTTACAAAGATCATGAGCTCTGGTTTGTCTTTGCGAGAAGACCTCTCCGATTTTCATTGCTTGAGTTCCACGCAGTTACCGGGCTTCAGTGCGATACTAGTCTCTCACTTAAGGAGTTGGTTGACTGGGATGATGATGGTGGTTTCTGGAGCTTAGTGATCAGGACAAATAAGGGGATTTCTATTTTCGAGCTGTGGGAACATCACAGGGCAGCTGTTAAGAAGTGGAGTAATGCTGATCGAATCAGGCTGGTGTATCTTTGCATCATTGTTTGTATGGTTTGCGGGAGAGATGAGAAGGCACCTATCCCCATCAAGTACGTGAAGTTGGTGATGGATCTTGAGCAGGTTCGAAACTACCCTTGGGGAGTTGCTTCTTTTGACCTTCTATGCGAGTCAATAGCTGAAAAACGAGATAAACTGAAGGAGAATCCAAAGAGTTACGTGTTAGATGGCTTCACCTACGGTCTTCAGATATGGGCTATGGAAGCAATACCAAAGCTTGGAAAGCTCTGTGGAAGAAAACTGAACAAAAGTTTTAAGAACGGTCCTAGATGTGTAAACTGGATGGGAGCTGCAAAGATTTCGTACGAGGAGCTCAACAAGTTGGAGAACATCTTAACACCCAAGGTAAATATTTATTTTAACAAGTAGTAAAACAAACAAATGTTTGTATTAATGATTGACTCTTTTCACCTTTCTTGTGTAGGATGACATATATCCATACATCTCGTGGACAGGGAATTATACAGTGTGTGAAAGTCTTCAATTTAGCAGACGAGATGAGGTGGAGGATGATAGAGTCAAGCTTCTCATGCAGATGATAATGAAGCAGTTTGACTTCAGTGGTCATAATTGGGAGTACGAAGAGACACCGGTCTTTTCTTTTGGGGTTGATAACAAAGAAGGTGAGAAGGAGAAAGTAGCTACGCATGAGGGAGAAGGTGGGAGTGATGAAGAGCCTAACGACAAGGATGGTGAAGGTGGGAGCGATGAAGCAGCTGGGAGCAATGAAGCAAGTGGGAGCGATGAGGAGTTTCAAACTCCAAAAGGATCAGCAACCATAAGGGCGAAAGATACAAAGGGAAAGAAGAGGCTCCCTGATCGTGGAATGGAAAAAAAGGAAGCATAAGGTCCTACATACTAGACCACAACAGACGCCCTTTGATGAAGATATGAAGACTTTTGTGACGTAGTTGTTTCAGCAAGGTTTTGCAGCGATGGAAGAGAGGCTAGAGAAAAAGATGGATGAAAAATTTGAGGGAGTGCAGTCTGAGCTTAAAAATTCCCGTGGGGATTCAACCGTCCAAGCTGAGCATGGAGATCCATCTGCGAGCAAGACAGCGCCTAGCCACCCATCTTAGCAAGCCAGTGCCTAGCAAGCCAGCGCCTAGCAACCCATCGCCTAGGAAGCCATCTCCAGACGCTCTTCTTCTTCTTCCACCATCAATTTCATCAACATCTCATGTTTCTAAGAAGGTGAGTTTGCGATTACTTGTTTTGATTCTCTTAACCGTAGATTTCTTAAAGTTTCTCATCATTTAAATCCGATTTCTCTTATTTCTTAATATAAATTACTTGAATGTGTTGATTAATCTGCTTATACATTACGCAATTCATGGATGTTATTGTTTGGGTGTTTTGATTTTAGTTTCTTATCTTCGATTTTGGTCCTTTTTTGAAAGAGGGAAAATTGACAAATAGATTCGTTTTTGTTGTTTTCCGATTCAAAGGTTTGGTTTTTTGTCAAATCTTCTTCTTTCTTTGTTTGTGCTCTGATTATAAACTTCTTTTCTGTGATTGTAGGTATGTCTGAGGAGTTACCAAAGCGGTTGTTTAAGCCGGGTGAAGAGACCCAAGTGCATCAGATCAATAACAACTGCAAGATGGTACGCTATTTCAAAAGATTGATGGAGTGGTTGCCAAAGGAGTTGGAGACAGTGAAGAAAGATCCTGTTTTTGCTCAGATTTTTAAGCTGTTCGATAATGGTTTGGGATTCTCGGCGAGAGTGATACACGGCTTCTTGTGTAGGGAGCTGTTGACTTACAAAGATCATGAGCTCTGGTTTGTCTTTGCGAGAAGACCTCTCCGATTTTCATTGCTTGAGTTCCACGCAGTTACCGGGCTTCAGTGCGATACTAGTCTCTCACTTAAGGAGTTGGTTGACTGGGATGATGATGGTGGTTTCTGGAGCTTAGTGATCAGGACAAATAAGGGGATTTCTATTTTCGAGCTGTGGGAACATCACATGGCAGCTGTTAAGATGCAATTGCGGCAAGGCAGTGCATCTTTTCACTTCAACAACTGTCAAAAATCCGGGAAGATTGTTCCATTGTTGTCCGATGGGATCTGAGATGGTTAGTCTGTATTCATATAACCTTGTCGTCGCTCCAATCTAACTGTTTGTTGATGTTAATGATGAAGGACAAAACTCACTTGTTCAAATGGACTGATAAGTCAGTTGTTGAGGAAATTGAAGACTTTCAGGATCTGTTTGATGTGCTGCTAGTGGACAATTCCGAGTTTCAAAAATCAGTATGAGCTTCTGAGACAATGCTGAAACGACATAAGAGTAGACTTGAAGAGATGGAAGATGCAATTGCTCGTTGTGAAGAAAATTCCATCGAATGCATTAGAGAGTTAAGGATCATCAAAGCTTTGTTTGTGTGTTGTTTTGCTATGGTCTTCATGTACCTTACCTATGCATGATGTTCAATTTCTTGTTCTGTTTTTTTCTAAATAAATGTTAGACTATGTTCTTTGATGTTTTTGCTGATTTGCATCGAATATAACAAAAAAAATTGGAAAAATCAAACTGTCAATAGGAAGATTCGATTTGTCTCAACAATGTTGTAAGCAAACA
>NC_027750.1:37936055-37962769 GCF_000695525.1 Brassica oleracea var. oleracea
GGGAATTATACAGTGTGTGAAAGTCTTCAATTTAGCAGACGAGATGAGGTGGAGGATGATAGAGTCAAGCTTCTCATGCAGATGATAATGAAGCAGTTTGACTTCAGTGGTCATAATTGGGAGTACGAAGAGACACCGGTCTTTTCTTTTGGGGTTGATAACAAAGAAGGTGAGAAGGAGAAAGTAGCTACGCATGAGGGAGAAGGTGGGAGTGATGAAGAGCCTAACGACAAGGATGGTGAAGGTGGGAGCGATGAAGCAAGTGGGAGCGATGAGGAGTTTCAAACTCCAAAAGGATCAGCAACCATAAGGGCGAGAGATACAAAGGGAAAGAAGAGGCTCCCTGATCGTGGAATGGAAAAAAGGAAGCATAAGGTCCTACATACTAGACCACAACAGGCGCCCTTTGATGAAGATATGAAGACTTTTGTGACGCAGTTGTTTCAGCAAGGTTTTGCTGCGATGGAAGAGAGGCTAGAGAAAAAGATGGATGAAAAATTTGAGGGAGTGCAGTCTGAGCTTAAAAATTCCCGTGGGGATTCAACCGTCCAAGCTGAGCATGGAGATCCATCTGCGAGCAAGACAGCGCCTAGCCACCCATCGCCTAGCAAGCTAGCGCCTAGCAAGCCAGCGCATAGCAACCCATCGCCTAGGAAGCCATCTCCTACGAAGCCATCGCCTAGCAAGCCATCTCCGAGGAGGTCCAAACGCTTGGTAAACAACCACTAGTCTTCATAACTCTCTGCAATGTGTCTTAACTTCTTTTAGTGTTAGTTTCATGTGTTTATCGGTCTTGTGATGTGTTTTGCATTGTCTCGTTTTGGAAGTGTGTTTGGTTTGTAATTGTTGTTCAAAATCAGGCTTAATTATGTATCTGCATTATGATGTGTGTTTTGTTATGTGAACTATGTGTAAGATATTTATATGAATTTTATTAGTTTATAAAATCATGTTTTTTATGAATTCCTTGTGTGTAATTAATAACTGGTTTTTTATGAATTGCTTGTGTATTTTGAATCTGATTTTTGTATGAATTGCTTGTGTGTTTTGAATCAGGGTTTTTTATGAATTGCTTGTGTACTTTGAAACAAGATGTAAATTTCAGTCAAGCGGATGATATGGACGAACCAATAGGTACGCAAAGCCTTGAAGGACTTTCTCAAGCCTCGTGCGTACCTGATTTTGATCCATCACAGACCAATAATGACAACGATGCAAGTGATTGGTGGACTCCAATGACTACTGTCCGGAAACTACGAAAAGGTGGATCAAAGCAATCAAATGCACCTCTAACATCGGCAAAGTGGGATAGATGGACTGGAGGACCAAGCAAGAAGCTTCAGCTTAGTGACTCACCAATGGCAGATGACGGTTCTCCACAGGCGTCACTGTATTATTTCACCGAAGAATCATGGGATAGATTTACGAAATGGTCTACTAATCCAACAGCTTTGAGGATTGGTCCCTCTGTCTTTAATTTGACCTTTGCACAGAGAATAGTTTGTGCTGGAAAATGGCTTGGAAACGAGGTATTATTTTCTTAACATATATTTGTAACATATATTTGATTGTGCATTGGGTAATTGTCCATGTGAATATTCAGGAAATGGATGCGATGATGTATATATGGCGAGAGAAGACATCTTTGAGGCGTTGGAATATAGACCGTGTTGCTTTCATGAACGCCATGTTCTGCCTCCAGATCGAGAAAGAATACGAGAAGTGTAAAGACGACAAAAGAGGCTACGTAGTACCCGATCTTCTTCTTGCTTATGGGAGAGGAGAGCTTCGATCTCATGGGCGAACTAATAGAGTTTGGGGTGTCGATGTTGATCGTCTCTACTTTCTTCTGTTTGTCAATGGTAATTATCCATGCTTCCTCTACACGTCTCCGTTATTCAAGTATTTTTTTTAACAAAATAAGTGATGTCCGTTGCAGGTAATCATTGGGTTGCTGTATGCGTCAACATGATTGAGAAGAAAGTGGAAGTCTATGATTGCAATCGGGGAAGGAATAGGCAATACGTAGAGAAGTTTGCTTGTATGATTCCTAGAATTGTCAAGGCAGTTGATCCACCAAAGAGCAAATTACTCCTTACATCCTATTCGATTGTAGATATGCCTATGCAGACAAGATTGAACAAGTCTTGTGCTGATTGCGGGGCATTCGCACTCAAACACTTGGAGTGCATCCTTCTTGGTCTCGACCTCAGTTTAGTGGAAGATGGAATAATGCCTGGTTGTCGACAGAAAATTGCTTATGATATATGGGAGGCTGCCCATGATCCCATTTTAATCCAGCTTATGGCACAACACATCCCTTCGGATTTTGAGAGTTCTACTTTTTATGACCTTGAAGAAGACTGATTATGTGTGTTTGTTTAGGTTTTACCAGGAATGTTGTGACAATACTCTATTTTAGAGTTTTCTAGAAATTATGTGACATGACACTATTTTAGTTTACTAGTTATTTGTGGTTTGATTTTGCATGAAATATTTACAACTAAAATATCCAATTACACTAAACCACTAAACTTATCAATCTTTACCCTAAACCACAAACGAACCCAATATTTACCCTAAAGCCTAAATGAACCCTATACATAAGAACCATATTTTGACCTAATGCCTTTTCTTCCTCATTCTTTCACGACAAAGAGAAATCAAGGGGAGAGAACTTGGTAGATCAACTCAATCATGTCTTCGGTCGGTTCTTCTGTCGATTCAAGATATCAGCACACCAAACAAAGGGGAATTCCGAAAAGATGCAATTGCGGCAAGGAAGTGCATCTTTTCACTTCAACAACTGTCAAAAATCCGGGAAGATTGTTCCATTGTTGTCCGATGGGATCTGAGATGGTTAGTCTGTATTCATATAACCTTCACGCACAGTCCAATCTAACTGTTTGTTGATGTTAATGATGAAGGACAAAACTCACTTGTTCAAATGGACTGATAAGTCAGTTGTTGAGGAAATTGAAGACTTTCAGGATCTGTTTGATGTGCTGCTAGTGGACAATTCCGAGTTTCAAAAATCAGTACGAGCTTCTGAGATAATGCTGAAACGACATAAGAGTATACTTGAAGAGATGGAAGATGCAATTGCTCGTTGTGAAGAAAATTCCATCGAATGCATTAGAGAGTTAAGGATCATCAAAGCTTTGTTTGTGTGTTGTTTTGCTATGGTCTTCATGTACCTTACCTATGCATGATGTTCAATTTCTTGTTCTGTTTTTTTCTAAATAAATGTAAGACTATGTTCTTTGATGTTTTTGGTGATTTGCATCGAATATAACAAAAAAAATTGGAAAAATCAAACTGTCAATAGGAAGATTCGATTTGTCTCAACAATGTTGTAAGCAAACAGCAAATAACAGAGAACACACACAACAATCTAGATAGGTTTATCACATGTTCCTCTCTTGTGTCCCTCCATATCACACCGGCTGCACTTGTGCTTTTTCTTCTTAGTTGATCCTTGAGAAGATCTAATCTTGTCTTCTACTCTTTCATACCTTCTCTTTACTGGTCTACCAGCACTCTTTCTTGACTCTGGTGGTAAGATCTTCGCAAGTTTAACCTCATCTGGGACATTCCATTCAGCCTCTGGAACTGGTATGGGATTAATGGATTCCGCGTAGGCAGCTCTCCACGTTGCAGTGCTATAGACGCCATCAGTAAATCGGTGTACTTCCATACCTGTGTCAAAAAAAAGACCGACCAATGTCTAAACACTGCAAAATGCTGGAATATATAGGTACCAAGATAATGTTTATATACTTCCATACCTCGAGAATAAATTGCAGGAATGGCGTGCCTGCATGGAATTTTTCCTAAATTAAATTTCCCACATGTGCATGTTCTGGTTTCCCGATCAACATGACAATCATATATGTCTCCTTTAACAAGTGATCTGAAGTTGTCAACCTTCTGAACCTGAAACCCTCGAGCCTTCACGATTCTCCTATCAATCTTTTTCTCCACCTTATCGGTTAAAGGATCAATATGTTTGGAGCTTAACATGCGACGCTCATAGAACCATCAGGTCATCATTTCTCTTATACTATCTAGCAAAGGAATTACTGGAAATTGTCTAGGAGATCTCAGAGCTGAATTAATCGACTCGGCTGGGTTATTGGTCCTGATGTCATACCTGGATCCAGGGAAGAGAGAACGAGCCCATTTTCTCACATCAGCCTCCTGTAGATATCGTCCAAGTGCCGGACTGATATCAATAATTTCTGTGAAACGTTCCTGAAATTACTATACCTATATGCCTTTGAAGCCTTCTCGACCAAGGCAGTGAACCCCTTTGTCCTGAAGAATTTAACAACATTGGTCAGCAAGTGGTGTATACAAATTCCGTGCTTTGATCGTGGGTAGACATCCTTGATTGCTTTAGAAATTGACGCATGTCTATCTGACACAAAAGCTAAGTCTTTACTATCAGGAATAACCACACTCAACTGTCTGAAGAACCACTCCCATGATTCTTCATTCTCTGAATCAGCAACTCCAAATGCAATTGGATACAAGTTGGAGTTACCATCTACAGCTGTAGCAACAAGTAGAACTCCTTTATATTTATTTTTCAGAAAAGTTCCATCAACAACAATCACCCTACGCATATGACTGTGAAATCCTCTAACTGATTGCCCAAACGGCATAAATAGATACATGAATCTACCATCCTTCTTAGTTTCATAGTGAGTGTGTGAACCAGGATTAGCGTCTTCAATCATATGCAAATATTTTGGTATCTTTGCATAACTTTCGTCTGGTATACCTCTACCAGCTGCAATTGCATACTCACGAGCTTCCCAAGCGTGCTAATAAGTAATTTCGCAGCTATGTTCTAGCCTCATAAACTGAATGATGTCGTTTGCTTTGGGGCCATCATTGGCATCATCAAATCGATGTTGTATCAGCTTTCCAATAGTTCTTGCCGACGCCGTTTTTCCGAAGTTGCTTTTCTTTGAAGGAGCACATGAGTGTATACCCACACACTTATTGATCATGAAATATGTAGACCCATCAACACATTCCGCACGCACAGTTCAGTTGCACGTATTATCCTTACATCGTATAGACCACCACTTTTTCGTTGATTTGGTAACAAGGAAATCGTAATTATTCTTCATCGCCCAAATTTCCATTGTTGCCTTTAGGACATGTTTACTTCGGAAAAGTTGATATTTCTTCATGAAATCTGTGTTCCCAGCTCGGCTTTCCTTTTCACTATCGCCATACTTTTCACTCTTTGAACCAGCATGACCGGAACCATCCTCAACGACATGATTCTTCCTTTTATCACAACACTTTGTTGATGGTTCTGCAAAATCTCCCAGATTTATGTCAGGAACTTCACCTTCCTCAACATTACTTGAATCACACGGTTCCTTATTGAGATCGATATTGACTCGTTCCTTTTCCTTTACACCAGTACCAGTACCAGAGAACGTGACACACAAGGTTGTAGAGGAACCCTTCTTTGCGTAGCCCACAAAGTTACACACTTGTCGATCATTACTGATACTAATGGGAGGATTTCCTCTTTGATTGACCATCTCATAACTGAACTCGACATTAACCAAATTAGGGTCGACCCCATAATCTTCACACACCATGATCTTGAGTTCCTCCAGTAAAGTAGTAGTTTCTAATGTCACCATTCGACCACGCCTTTGTTTGTCTGCCAAGAAACTCCACTCGTCACTGAAACTTGACATCCATACACCAGATTTAACGTAGATTAGAACCATCTTGTGTTGGTTGATAGAAGAGATTTTTGTCGATGAAGAAGAGAGAGGAACAAGGAACGAGGGAGATAGAGATCGTGTGAAGAGAAAAGGGAGAAAATCGTGGGGGGGGGGAAGATATTTAGGAAATATTTAGTTAGGATATATTTAGGAAAGATATGATCACAAATTTGGAAGTTTCCATTTTTACTTTATTTGGCAAGAATATACATCATACGTAAGGCAGAAATATGTAGAGAGAATGGAAACTACATTCTGCCTTAGGCTATTATATAGTAAAAGGCAGAACAAGGTATGACTTGTAAAAAAGAAAAGGTATTTCACTGACTCTAGGATAGAACTTGTAAAAAAGCCGTAGGTAGACTGAAGATATCAAGATAGAATATTACGACAAAAAATCTAGCTAAGGTAAACTATTGAAGAAAGTGTAGTTTATATTTTCTATCCAAGGTAAACCTATGTACAATACTTTATATTCGATTTGTAGACTACGTAGATGGCTAGAATAAGTATTCTGTTATAACTTTGATATTGAATAAAACATAGTTCCACAATTTTTAAAAATTAAATTTAAACATAAAAGTATATATACTTTGGTTTCTAATGATTCTACATTTTTTTATATTTTTTTACCTAAGTTTACTATTTTTTCCACAACACAAGGGCAAAACCAGTCTAAAACGACCAAAATCTTATTTTGACAAACAAACTTCGAAAATGTCTTGTTTTTCCAATTCTCCCTAAACAAAAAGGTAAAAAAATAAACAGAGAGGTGATGAGTAAAAAAATAAAACAATGCAAAAACAGAAGACATCTCTTACAATAATCACATATTACAATTCAGGAAAAATAATATAAGTTACACCCATTTATATCGAACAGAAAAGCAAAACAAAATAAAATAAAATAACATTTTACCAGCAAGCATAAAGAGAAAAAAGGAATATTTAAAAGAAAAGTTAGAAATGTGAGGAACAAACGGAACCCCGTTTTGCCCTCCCTAAAACTGTGTCCGACATAGTCCAGTATATCTTCCAGCAAACGGTTCCAGTCACGCGCCTCCACATTTCTCTCCAACCTCACTATCTCCTCCGCCTCTTTCTCTCATCGCTTGCAGAATCTTCGCCACCTTCTCCTTCACCCATCTGTTCCCTACTTCCCTATCTCTCCTCCACTTCCTTCAACACCTCCTCAGCTCCTGCTTCACTCCCAATCCCCTATACCTCAGATTCCCTTGACAAAAAAAAGTTAATAGAACCGCTTTCTGAATTATAATTTGTTCATTTCCCTTTCTTCTACCTCTTCTTTAAATGTGTGTTATATGATCATGGTTGTGGAGTGGGGGAAATGGATGTTATTAGAACGAAGACATCAAGAATGATACAAAGCTTATTGATTTATTATTGAACTTTTTACTGCTAGAAACACTTTCTCACATTTCAATTACACTAACACTTATCACTTGAGACACATTTTTCTTTGTCAAAAAGACTCTTAGAGTAAGAGCATCAGTGAACTCCATGGGGAGTTAACACAGTTTTCGAAAAAAAAATATATTAAAATAAACGAAAGAAGTGAACTCGTCTCCTGCGAAGTCATTGCACTGAACTCGGGTCATCACTGTAGCGCGGGCCCCACGTGTCGTGGCGGCCCGCGATTGGTCTAGTTTTTTTTTTTTTAAAAAAAAAAATCAAAAAGAAAAAGTAAAAATTTAATGGAGTAGTGTGTCAGCTAGGGTTGCACTGTTTTGGTTAGCTGCGTAGGGGCAAAATGGTCATCAAAATTGTGCTTTCGTAAACTATAGTATGCGCTTAGTTTCAGGAAGTAAATGTGATATAGGCGCCAATTTTCTCTTTTAATTATGTGGTAAAATAGAGAAACCAATAAGAAATTAGAATATATCAGATATTGCCAACTCTAATTTTTAAAACATGTGTTCAAATTTGAAAACTACTTTATAAATATAGAGAGTGGCTTTTTGCTAAACAAATAAATTATAAATTATATTAACAATTGAAATTAAATTGTAGCTAAATCATCTTGAGGTCCAGACAAAAATAATATAAATCCAACATAAGTATTAGGTACAAAACTAACAAACACCGAACCTGATTAAATACACTAAATATCTAATCAAAAGGTCCTTCAGAGACTGTGAGCTTCACTCTTCTCCCATGACTGAGATTTCATCTGATTTCAACTTCTTTCTCACATCTCCATTAACAAAACCAATCAAAATCCATCTTGATTCACCTTTCAATTTCACAAAATCAACAATCTTTCTTCTTAATCCCTAAGAAAAATCAAACCTTTCGATGACACTCGCAACTTCTACTTTATGGGTTCTTTCCTTCTTCATTTTACCTCTCCTCTCCTCCTCGAAGCCGATGAACTGCTCCGACACTTCCCGTCTCTGCACTTCCTTCCTCGCTTTCAAACCGAACCTTCCCCATAATCCCAAGCATGTTCGACGCATTACCCTCTGACATAACCGCCGATATAACCTCCGGCGACGTCTACGTTCGAAAGAACTGTTTTTTGTCTCACCACAACTCCTCATCAGTACGCAACGAACACGACATTCACAATCAGACAGAACCGTAGCTCCGTCTCCGAAGCTGTCGTCTCTGCTTACAGATTAAAATAGGTTTCCAAGGTGAGGAGAAAGATAAAGGGTCGGCATGGACTTTTTTGTAGATGAGATTTTTAATGCTTTCATTGGGCATTTGTAAATGAGTTTTAATTTAGTATGTAGCTTGTATTTTCGGAGAAGCCAAAAAATCTATAAAATTTAAAATGACATGACAGTTTGGTTGGATGAGAATATTTGTCCTATGTGGCATAGCTTAGAAAGCCTCAATTTAGCTGTTTTTATATAGCAGTGATGGAATGAACAGAAGCTAGGAGAGGAAACTTTATGTGTATATAATATATGTATGCTTCAACCGAGGAGATAGTATACTACACGTGATGGTGATGTTAAAGAACTGATGATCCTATGTTAAAGTCTACACGTCTTCTCTCATTCCAATAGTGTTCTCTCCCGCTCCCATAAAAGATCACCTTAATGACTCGTTTGAGCTATTTGGACAAGAAATTGTCTTCGTCTCATGTTCCTTGATTGTAAGAAGATGGATGTTTTCACATTATACTAGGGCCGGTCCGTCCTACGGACGGGATATATTTTACTTGTGATCTAAGTTATTATTTTATATGATTTTGCGGTTTGTGTTTTAGATTTGCATTTGCAAGAGATGTATATGATACATTACTAAATAAAAGATCACATTACATCGCATAAATAGTATCAAAAAGACAAAAGAATAGCTTGCTTTGTGCTCACTACATGGCTCCATAAAATTAAAATAAAATGGTGAAAATTTGGACCATTTGTCGATTTGTGCGTGTCATCCGGCTGGAGCTTCCGCCATGGCTTCGATTCCTCTTGGCAACTCATGGACGCCTTTAGTGGCAAGAAAATACAGATTTTCGTGGACCTCGTAGTGATTAGTCTTTGGGCCTAGAAAGCCTTTGGGATCACACTATGGTTATAAAAAAAAAATAGTATCAGAAAAACAAATGGTATCAATTTGAAACACTTATTAATAAATGATACAAAATATTGTTTTAACATCAGTTATTGTAATTGATGTTGTTATTAACTTATCTTTGTCAATATTAATCTTTGTTAAACCAGTGAAGATTAATTAAAAGATACATTGTATTTTCATATATGTGTAAAAATATGCAGTTTACTCAAAAATAAAAATAATTTTAATTTTAACTATTTTTCTGTTGTTCTTATTAGAAATCAAAGGTTTGATAAATTAATAAAAGACTCGATAATGTAATTCATTTACATTTTTAGTGTTTGTTATATTATTATTATAAAAGTAAGTAAAATAAAAATATTTGACACTACAGTTTAAATTCAATACATAAATTATGAATTATTTTTCATTCTTATATATTTGTCTTTGAATGTGTTGGTACTTTTTGCCCTGACCTAAATTTGAGTGTGGTGATAAAATATAGAAAACATTTCTGTGAAATTCTCTCTATTTCCTTTTTGTTGACTTGAGTTTAATTGAAACTAAACAACATAGTAAGTGAGATTTCCTCTGTTTTTGATAATTTCTATCTTTATTTTTAAAAATTATATAGTTTAGATTAAATTGTGTATTTTTATTATTGATTAATATTTCACCAAGTGCAATTTGTTTACTAAATTTTATCGTATAGATATATGTTCTATTTTACTATATTGGTGGTCTTATAAAAAGGCCACAGCCATATTTATAGAATGAGTTTATGATTGAGCAATCACCAACGATCACCACCCCTTTATACAAAAGCACATAGCAAAGACATAAGTCGTGAAATGTTTGCTCAGTAGCGTGGTTGGATGAGGTTAACATATGAATAGAATTGTAAAAAAGGATTGTTTAGTTTCATGTTGTATTGATTATTTTACATTATGGGATATTTGAAAGAGATGGTGGAATTCACGTCGTTAGATATATAAGTTCGAACGTACGTGAGCTATTTTTTATAGAGCAGTTAGAGACATTGAGCTATTATGTTTGTTAGTGTGGAAGATATTTCAAATGGGTTGATATTTGATGAAACATTATCTAAAAAAACGACATTAAAAGTTACCATACCATATGTACTTAACGATGAACAACAAAGAAAATATTTTGTTTCAATTACATGTCAATTAGGACCAAATATGGGTACAATTGGTTTAAACATTAGCATTAGCCCAAAAAATATTTAGAAATTTTTTACATGGGCATAAACTTTCAAATTGTGAGAAAAATATTTATACAAATTCTTAAAGAATGTTTCAAACCCCCTTAATATCAGATCGGCTCTGGTGCCAATATACGAAAATAGAATAATGTATTTACTCTTTATGGACCGACTACCAATATAATATTGTAATGAATATATATACCACTTACAATAAATAGGCATATATTTATGTGAGCACAAACTCAACATGTTATAGAGATGTATGAGTGTGTATGTGCCTATAAAAAATATATGCGTGCATACTTTTTTGTAGCGAATATGTTTGAGAAAACTGTAGCTGCTTCTCAATAATATTCGTCTACACAATACTATAATCAATCCATATCATCTTCACTTTTTTTAAATTTCCAATGTTAAGTAATTAAATTAGAATATTATTTACACATGTGTACTAATTGTTTTTTATTAGTTTAGATTATCATAGTTTTATTAAAACATCTACAATGTTTATATAGTGTATCCATATTTTTTAGGAATAGTATCATATGTAGCAAATACTATTGTGAAGTAAAATAAAACCAAGTATTTAATTTTTTGGTTTAAAACCTTAATTTCCAATATTAAATTGTATAGTTATGAAAAATTGCAGAGTAACAAATTCAAGTGACATATACATGTAACAATACAAAAATAAACAAATTTAAGTTATAAAATTTTAGACTAAATTTCAAATTAATTTTTTATTAGGTTATATATTTGTAATTATACAAAATATATCTTCACATGAATAAATCGAATCCAGCGTTGACCAAACTTTAAGAGGTGTTTTTTTCTAACTAGTTTTTGAGGATGTTTTTAATACTTGTCTTTATTTTAAATAAAATTGCATACAAATGTTTAGAAATTTTCTGTAATGAATATTGGATGATTTATATACTTCTAAATTTTAGAATTTGAAGAAAATATTTTTATTCACCATTTTTTGTTTACAATCATTAACTTTGTTTTTAAGAACAATCAGATTATTACAATGGTCTTTGAAATTATTTTCTCTTTTTATACTTTCTGACTTGATATACTTGGGTAATGTACATGATTTCAGCGCTGGTTAAAGAGTTTTGAAGTTTTTTCTTGAGAGAAAACAGTTTTGAAGTTGGGAGGAATGTCAGGTTCGTGCATTGATGAGGTGAGTTGAGTGAGTCATTTTTTCTTAGGGAAATGCATCATGTGGTCTCGTGATATTCGCGTTTATCAGTTTTTATTCTTGAGCGGAGACATGTGTAGGCTTTATAGATTGTCTTTTTATTATATGATAATGTTGATTGTTTGTTTGTTTGAAAGGCAAGCAAAAACTCTGTAGAAAATAAACAATGATTCTTTTCATATATTAGAAATACGAAAGGTAGCAGTAACCAAGCTTGTACTTTTCTGCGACTAATAGTGTTTCTTAAACTGGCAGTTAAAAGACGCTAATCACAACATTAGATAGAAGCAAACATGCTCACTTAGGAAAGATGGTTCCCGGATGGAGAAGAGCTTGAGCTTGGTCGTGAAGCAAGAGGTGAACTTTAGTAATAGCTTCTGAAATGCAATTACTTCAGCAAAGGTAGAGCAGCAACTGTAAGTTCTTGCCTCTGAATTGGGTTTAGTCTGCTCATTTCTCACTTTTGGCCTTTCATATCTTTATGTTTGTAAGTATGTTGTGGCAGTACGTTGCATCGTTGGCGAGAGCCCTCCCCTATTGCCATGGAAAGCACGTGATACATATATAAAGCTGGAAATTCTATTGACTGGTGATCATGTAACAATTTTAATCTTGCTCCACGAACGACATATGACTGAAATTTGGCTTACATATTTGTGTATTCCCTTTTCCAGCAATAGAACCATACACATCCATTCTTATTTACAAAAGGGCTACATGTTTTCAATCGTAAGAGTTAACAACACACATTCATCAATGCTGGTTCCAGCCACAACTAATTTCTGCTCTCAACAATTTTGCTTCATTTGTTTCTTTACAGACAACCTCCCTGGAGTTTGACCAAACCGTTTATCATATCCACGATTTGATGGCCATAAGCAAAGAATATTAGGACGGCAATTAGCAACCTTGCACAAAAGAAATTGTGTTATAACCAACAGAAAGGTCGAGACAAACATGTGCTTAGGTATAGATGTCATTCAACGGCTCAAGATTCTTATTGCAGCCATAACAAAGAAAAAAGAACCTGCAGTGAAAGGACGTGAACAAATTGCTGCATCACAAAATGTAGCTGATGACCCTTCGGAAAATATACCCATTTATATCATGAAAAACCGACAATAATATTTTATTTTGAAATCAGAAGACAGATAGAGCAATTGAAGTCTTCACTGTTATGGCTTTACATATCATCATCAAAAACTGTATTAAAATTGCAAAGATTCTGAGAATCCTTAAACTCTCCAAAGACAAATAAGTTTCTCTCAAGTGAAACAATAACATAGCCTGCTCGAAGAAACTCGTCGGAATATTGTTGAATTACAAAAAAAAAAAAATTAGGAAGAACAGACTTACGTCAACGGATCCAGAAGCATATCGACCCACATGAGCTCCCCACTGCGTTTAACGTTCCTGGCCTCCCAGAACCGCAGGAGCCTAGCCTCGACGACGGAGGTACACTTGCCGGACTTCAGATCAGAGAAAAAAAACCTAGAGTTAGCCATATCAACATGTATGAGGATGAATAAAACAGATTTGAAGAGAAGACGTGTTGTAAGGAAGAAATCTCACCCCTATTTATACATAGATCACACCGACTCTGAGCTTGAAGATTGCTTTGAATACACATCGTGGGGGAGCGATTTGAGTGGATTAATCACGAAATCTTAACTCAGAGCGTTACATTTGGCGAGGGAAAGCGGAAACGTCAGAATCTCGCCGTCGAAGGATGTGGGACGCCTCTCTCGTTCTCTTGTCCGAAGAACATTAGGTCAGAGACGGTTTATGTTTGTTGGGCCAAAAAATGAACATACTCAGCAACAGAAAGCCCATACAAAATATGAACAATCGAAAGCCCACTTCGCTGAATCGGTAACAAATCGACTTTCCAGGCTGGATCCGACGTGGAGGCACAGAAGAGAGCGTTTAAACCCTGGTCCTATTAGGGCCAACTCTATTTGAACCCTGTTTAAAAAATGAGGGTTAGGGTTACAAATGGGTTTGCAGGGTTGAGCCCATGTTAACGTCCCTAATTAAAATTGCAAAGATTCTGAGAATCCTTAAACCCTCCAAAGACAAATAAGTTTCTCTCAAGTGAAACAATAACATAGCCTGCTCGAAGAAACTCGTCGGAATATTGTTGAATTACAAAAAAAATAAAAAATTAGGAAGAACAGACTTACGTTAACATCCACCAGAAGCATATCGACCCACATGAGCTCTCCACCGCGTTTAACGTTCCTGGCCTCCCAGAACCGCAGGAGCCTAGACTCGACGACGGAGGTACACTTGCCGGACTTCAGATCAGAGAAAAAAAACCTAGAGTTAGCCATATCAAAATGTATGAGGATGAATAAAACAGATTTGAAGAGAAGACGTGTTGTAAGGGAGAAATCTCACCCCTATTTATACATAGATTACACCACCTCTTAGCTTGAAGATTGCTTTGAATACACATCGTGGGAGAGCAATTTGAGTGGATTAATCAGGAAATCTTAACTCAGAGCGTTACATTTGGCGAGGGAAAGCGGAAACGTCAGAATCTCGCCGTCGAAGGATGTGGGACGCCTCTCTCGTTCTCTTGTCCGAAGAACATTAGGTCAGAGACGGTTTATGTTTGTTGGGCCAAAAAATGAACATACTCAGCAACAGAAAGCCCATACAAAATATGAACAATCGAAAGCCCACTTCGCTGAATCGGTAACAAAACGGATCCGACGTGTCAAGCTGTAGACGATCGACTTTCCAGGCTGGATCCTAAGTGGAGGCACATGAGAGAGGCAAACAATGCTTTTTATATATATAGACTAGGGTCGGTCCGGGTTACGCCCGGGTTTTTTTGTTTAATTTTAAATTTTGATTATATATTTAGTATGGTTATTTTAATATATAAATTGTATAATCGATTATAAGAATATAAGTAGCTATAGATAAATATAAAATAATTTTAAAATATTCAAGTTTTTGTCTTACGCGATTCAAAAAATTTTGTATCCATTTTTGTTATTAAAAATTATATATAAGGTGAAGAGCAGAATGAAAAAAAATTAACAAACTTTTTTTTTTTAATAATTAGTTTTTAATTATGGTGTTTAATTGATTGAATTACTTATATGTTTCAGTTTATTTAAAACTATTTTACGTTTGTTTTCAATTAGTCTCTGAGTAATTTAATGAACTCCCCCCCTTAAATTTACCACCCTATATATCTTTATGATTTTTTTTTCTTAAATAAGCTGTTTAAAAATTGTAGTATTTTGTAGATCAAAAAACTTACAACTATGACACTAAAAATTACATACTAAGTTTTTACAATAAAAGTTCTGCATTTACAATCCAACTAATCGGACCCATTATCTAAATATTATTTTTCTTACTTTCATAGGTGTTTGAAAATTTTCCTTTTCAAATTTTTGTTCCACTTCGTCCAAAGTCTGTTTTGATGTAAATGCACTATTTATATAATATTATATATAATCAATTTTGAACAATGATAATCATAATTTTATCTCAAAATTTGTTGTTGATTAAAAAAGTTATCACCAAAGTATAACAAATTTTGTGTTGTGGATTTATATGGTAGTTGTTATGTCAAATGATTATGCACTAATCACAATATGTAACCGAGGTTTTTCTCTTAGAACAAAACAATATAGAGAACCAAAATAAGCTATTTAAATAAGTCTAGACCGTGTTAAACTTTATTCATTGTTTTCACTTTCGTTCCCACATCTCACATTCGAACCAAACATGGCTGACTTTGTGATATGAGTTATTTTGTATGCTTCTGGAGATGATTTATGGTATACAATACTGGTGAATTTGATTTGGAAAGATGGTTTGAACTGGAGAAGTGTTGGGCTAATATATTTTTAGAATTTAAAGGGTTTTCAATATTAGTTGTGCTACATGCATAAAATTTGTGTATTTTATTGAACTTAAGATTTTATCCGAAAGAGTTTGGTTTTATATTCTAAGTGATTCAATATTCTTGACCATAATTTTGATTAAAAATGATAATCAAATTCAATCTCGATAAACTAAACTTCATAATTCAGCGTAACTGTTGAGATTGCTTTAATGAAACCATGTTCTATTTATTTTGGTGGTATTGTTCTCTTTTATTTTTTAGCGCATATGTTTTATTTGTGTTTATATGTTATGTTGTTTTGTATTACGTCTCTAGTTTTGTATTTTTTAGCAAATACATACTTCTTATGCTTGGTATTATCATTAAAATAAGTTTTTTTGGATTTTTCATTTTTATGTTATATTTTGTTATCTTATACATTTAAAATTTAAATGTGGTTTACAGATCTTCAAATATTACATTAAATATCCTCAGTATTTGTGTAGACAATGATCCGAAAGTGAAATATTGAAAGAAAACATTACTGTGTAGATTTTATGAGATTTGAAATTTGTAGGGTATAAAAAATATTGAATGATATAATAGTTATGAAAGATGAGATAATGTAAAAAGCAATGAAAAGGTAATAAATATTGTTTTAATATACTAAAAAAAAGTAATGAAATGATAAATGGCATACATGTATGGTCGCACGTTCTCTGGTTTCTAAAGGAATTGTGTATAATATTTGGTACTACACAATCATCAACTATATTGTAGATCTCTCTCTGGCCTCCAAAGAATGGTCATATTCAAACTCAAGAATGATATATTCAGACAAATGCTTTCACTTTAAAAACATATCAAGCGTTCCTTTTGAGAATCCGCTATTAAAACCTTTTATAAGGCAATAACAGGCACACACAAAGGCTGTGAAAAGCTTGTGATCAGGTGGCAGGTCCATTGATATGTCCAAGTTGAAGGACTTTAGTCGATATCCCTAGATCACGACCAAAGCTCAACCATCCTTCTTCGGCATGTATATCTCAGTTTGGCTGACTGAGTTACAGTCAGTTTGTACGCTATATTTTACGGTCCCTTTTAACATCTTTTATCTGGATAATCTTCGGTGCAAAGAAACGCTCACGGATCATACATCAGTTCTGATGTCTCTTATTTGCTGGGATCAGTTTCTCTTGTCTTGCTTATTGGACAACACGGTGAAGGTTTGGTCATTGGTTACTATCTATCAGATCATCTTGCGAAAGTTTTATTTTCCCTTGTGTAACTTTTATTTCTTTCTTTCTCGGCTCTAGATATGGGCTGCCGTTGAAGCTGGTAACTTGGAAGTTACATACACTCACAAAGAAGAACATGTACAGTTTCTTTTTAAATGTGTTATCCTCTCACTTTTGGTCCTAATCTTATATGTAATGTAACTAACAACTTCTGTTAATATCTGAATATTCAGGGAGTGTTAGCTTTATGAGGTGTGCATGATGCATAAGCCAAGCCAGTTTTGTTGTGCTCTTGCAAAGACAATACTTTGCGTCTCTACGACTTACCATCGTAAGTCTCGCAAAAATTATTTGTTTTCCAAATCTCTTCAAATCTTTTTTCTTTTTTGTTTCCCGACATAGATCTTCTTTTGACGTTTGAGTTGGTTTAAAGGTGAACTCGAAAAATAAAACAGCAAAACCTTGGAGAAAAGCTGGCACCATCGTCTAATTCACCATTGACACACCAGCAGAAGCTTTATTCTTAACTTAGTCCACAAAGACCGTCAAAGATAGATACAACAACATAATAATAACAACTTTGTCTAATTCTGAGAACGAAAAAAAACTTTGGTCTTAATTCCATCCGACTCTATCGCAGTTTCTTCTCCCTCTAATTCATCCTCCTTGCCTTAGACACATTTGCTTCAAAAACGGAACTCACATTTGAATCAAGCAAAAGCATATGGACATACACGAGTTCATCACCGCGCCTAATATTCCTCACCTCCCAGAAACCCAACGAACTAACCACAACTGTAGAAAAACATCTTTCAGTAAATAAGTAGATTGATTTGTTCAATAGATTGATAGGATGATTAAGAGTGTAGAGATGCTAACCTTTTTATAGTCGAATCTCCACCGCTTTCGAAGAGCAAATATGGCATTGAAGAGAGATCATGTACAAAGGATTTATGAAGGAATTTAATAGGAATGAATCGGTAACCGACGATTTCTAGATCTGTAGGAAGAAGATGGAAACTCGAACGCAACCCTAGAATCGCTACGGCAGAGAAGAGAGAGGGATGAAACCAAATAATCAAAAATGACGCGTTTTAACATATAAGATCTATGGGACTGGGCTTGCTAAAGCAAACAGCACACCCTAATTATGAAGAAAAGCCCAGCCGCTTTTTTAAAAAATATGATACGATACGTTTTGGCACAGCGGGACACGTGTAACACCCAGAGCTTTTGACTTTCTGACCTGGCAGATGACGTGGCGCGCCCAGGTGAGAGGAAACTCTCTTTTATAATAATAGATCGGAGGGAGCCCAAAATAAGCTCAATAAACATTAATGGGTCTGCACTTTTAAAAGGCCCTTGAATCTCAACCTTTAAAACAACGGTTTATCATTTCAGCGGCGCGTTATTTGAATTCGAATTTTTGGAGAATAACTACACAGAGACCCCGCACAACGGAGCGTCTGGGAAATGGTAGGCCCTCAGATTCCAAATATTCCGAATCGAACCGTTCGTATTGACTCTACTCAGAAGACTTCAACAAAGTTCCCGCTCTCAAGGCAAACTGCAACAAAGATAGGTTAAGCGTGTATTCTGTAAACTATTCAAAAGTAGACCCTTGTATTTCAGATATCTTCTTATTCAACCCCAAACTATTGATTGAACCAAATCCTCATTCTAAAGTCACGATTCCTGAAAATCATTTTTTCAAGATTAAAAAGCTGTAAATGTAAGAATAGTTACATACATAATTCCGAATTTCGTTTTCTCCATTAAATATTGGTCAAATGCTAATTAAATTGGACAAAATTAGCATTAAAAATATTAGTGGGGTAGCAAGAGAACGTATCATATAGTACAGGGGGCACACGCGAGTCTATTATTTACAAAAAAATCAGATTGCTTTGCTATTATAAGTCAGCTTTTTCCGCTCTCACATATTTCAAAAATTGAAATCTTCAGTTTCTTCCCACTCCAGAACAAACAAACAAAGCAAAGCAAAGGAGCATCCATGGAGAAATCGACGGAGAAGAGCGTGAGCTCTGTTGCTTCTGGTAATTTGATCTTAAACTCCTTCTCTCTTAGATCGTCGATTCCCGTTTCTGATTCGTGATTTCTCTATTCTGATCGTAAAAGGAAACTCAATCAACTCGAAGCTGAGGTATCCTCTCAGATCCAAGGAAGGGAAGCCTCCTGTTCCTGATTTCTCAGGCTCTTCAGCACCCAGAAGGTACTGATCATAGTTTTTGCACCTTTCGAATTCCTCCTGATGAAATGATGATATTCTAGATCTGGTGTCAATGATACATTGATCAGGCTTAAGATTGTATGATGCATCGCTAGGTTACTGTTTTGAACGTTTCTCATGGCTTTGAATATTGGGATACAATGATAACTTGATTATATATATATATATATATATGTAAATCTTCTTATGAATTGAATTTGTGTGTGTGGTTTTGGATCTCAGGGGACGAGTTGCATCTGCTGTTAGTCAGAGTACTACGGTTCTTGATCTCTCTGCTAAGAAGAGTGTTGATCGAGCCAAGCCGCCAAGAAGAATGTCGATTCCAAACAAGGCCTCAAGCAACTCTTCTGCTAGATCTGTAAGCAGCAGCGTCACTTCTTTGTCGGAGACCAAGGCCAAGAGACCAGTGGGCAGTACCAGGAGCTTGAATGTTACGCCTGTCTCTAGTGTGATGAGAACAGCGGCTCGGAGAAAAGTTGAGGATTTGTCTTCCTCTGCTTACTGGCTGACTCATATCAAGCTTGCTGAATCAGTGGCCAAACACTCGATCTCTCTAGGGTTTTTTAAACTTGCTCTTCATGCAGGGTGTGAGGTAAAAAGATTGTTGGTTCTATGAAAGTTTGATTGTTTTTGTTTTGATTAACTAACTGTGTTTTTGTGTGTGTGTTTGGAATGTAGCCACTTGACAAGATGAGAGAGGAGTTGAAATCATATGCTGCTCGCAACAACATGGATGGGCTTGCTGATGCTATGAAGGAACTATCTGAGCTGTACTGTATCTCAGAAGAATCCAAGCAGACGCAGAAGGTCTCAGAGACCAGTTCTGTCGTGGCTGAAGAAACAACTGCTTCTTTGAAGAATGATGATGATGTCCAGAGTTCACTCTCCACTCCTGTAGCTTCGAACATCACATCAGAGATCATGAAAGAGGATGTTTCCCAAGATTCAGCTGTCATAGAAGAAGCCAAGGATGAAGAGGTCTCTGAAAACATTCCACAAGAAAGAACTAGGAGGTCTTTGGATGTAATCAATGTGAACCAAGCGGATGTTCCAGATGTTGTTCAAGGATCAGAAGATGGAGTTCCAGTGGTGACTGTAGTTCACCCTTCTGAGAAGAAACGTGCAAATAAGAAGGAGACTGTTTCTAAGAACAGCCTGCCCGTGAAGACAAAGAAAGCAGTAGCGACCAACTCTGTCAATCCAAGAGCAGTTCCAGAAAACAAGGACAATAAGTCTCAGAAGAAACCTGAAAGGATCACTAAGCCAAGGACTAAGAAAGTTCAAGAAGACACTAAGAAGTCCACCAAAAAAGCTGTTGCTAAAGAAGGTAGTAAATGTTATTTCGTATAGGTGAAGTTAAATCTCTAAAGCTTGTGTGGTTCATTTGACTGATAGTGCTAAATGTTATTTCGTATAGGTGAAGTTAAATCTCTGAAGCAAATGGAGAACAAAGAAAACTCTGTAAGTAAAATCTTCTTTAGTTCAGAGAATCAATCACTTGTATATCTAAAAGAGACTAACACGAGCTTGCTCACTGCAGGTTGTTGTTGGTGCAGGAGAAGAAGTCCAGGTTTGAATAACAAAGAAGCGTTTCTTCACATCTCTCAATCAACTCTTTTTCTTTCTTTTCTTTTGGTTTGAATGCTTGTTCAAGGTACATAGTTGAAACTTGAAACGCGTTTGCAAGTTCGGTTTGAAAGAACAAATATTTTATTTGCTTGGTTTTGTAATTGTGTTATGTTTTTTCTACCCGTCTCTCTTCATTTGAGATGTCTTTCTGTTCAAGTTTGTCTATTCATAGTTATCAAATATATTTCTCATTTTAAAACACTTATAAATCCCATTTAATTCAATAGTCAATAAAACTGAATCATATGATTATTATACATAGCTCTGCTCTACAATCTCCATTACTCTCCTGTTATATTCTTGCTTGTTCTTAATGAACAACCTTGCAGCTTTGGAGTTTGCTGGCGAACTAAGGGTTTGGGTCACAAAGCAGAGACCGTAGAAAAGCAAAAGAAACTAAGATGTTGGTTAGGTTATGCATAAACCCCACAATGCAGAAGACGCAATCTGTAAGTTATAAACCTGGATTGATGTGAGTATGAGACAGTAAAACTAGTGTAGATAAAGATCCAATCTAGAAACCCACCGAGGATCCGAAGATTGGTGAACACAGGTCTAGAAGACGATCTGAAAGGAAAGAGAGATCATCTCGAAGATGCTGGATTCGTATGATGATGGTGATGATAAATGTTGAATGATGATTATGATAGAGAGAGTTTAAGGAAGAAGATAAAGTTTATGTTTTTGATTCCTTACTAGGTAAACACTAGCGCTACGCTGCGGGAATTGTTTCCGTATTTTTTATTAAAATATTTTCAATTTGATAATTGTTATTTGTTTAAATTTAAAGTTATTAACATTTGAAGATTTTTTTTGTACCAACATGTTTAAATTTAAAGTTATTAACATCTTTAGATAGTCTTTAATCTGTCTCATGTGGATATTGGAGATCAAACTTTTGATTGGGACAAGTCAAAATTGTAACGACCTGACCCGGTGTTTCCTTTCTAAATCCGGTTTGTTTGGTTCAATTAATTAATTTTAGAATCCAAGCCAATTATTTAATCCTTCTCAAGCCGGGTAGGTATTTATATTGACGTAAGTACCTCTTTCTCTAAAACATGCACCGCCTTTCCCATCCTCTCTCCTTCTTCGATCTCTCCAATTGTATACATCTCTCTTATTCCTTCTCTTCTCTACTTCATTTTACTTATGTTCTTCTTTTTATTTGACGTTGTAATTGTACCGATATGGAGAGGAGTGTTGCGATCGTCACCATCTCTTGTCTCAATCATCAACCGCTCTTCTCACTACAATCGCTCGACGTCAGAGTTATCACAGTCCACCGGAAAGTTGCTCTGTCAGTGCGGAGTCCATGATTCTATCGCCACTCTTGTCATCGTGTTGTTCAGTCGTGTGCCAAGAGGAAGGTGATGTCCAAAGAGATGCGATCTGTCATTGCTCTTCACCACCGTGAGTTAAGCACAACCGAAGCTCACAGCCATGTCATCAGCCACACCCTTTCCGACGGAGCCACCATCATCAACCGTGAGCCTTGCCGTGAGGTGAAGTGCTCTTTATCCGATTACTTGTGCTGCAAGTAATAGTTATAAACCCTAAATATAATTATCTTTTTATTGTGTATATATTTCATGTATTTTTTTTCTTTCCGGTCTGTGTGACATTGATGAGAAATCGAGATCTACGGCTAAACCCAGAATATTGCAAGAAGAATCTATTTGGCTACGATGGAGCTATGGGTTATGCCCGAGATTGGTTTGATATTAACAAAGTCGCTTATTAAACAAATGTGTATGCTTATGTGTAGTTTACTAAAAATGATGTGTAAAAATGAAATGTTTTGATTAGTTTTCTACTTTTTTTCATTTATTGACATGACAGTGTAGCTTCTAAAAGTCTGATGTGTCATTCTCTGGAGAGAGCCTTTTGCTATTACTGTATTGACTAGATCGTTTTTCCGCGCTACACGCGGATAATATATTTAAAAAAAAAAATTTCATATTTTTTTCACATGTAAATTATCATCTTAATTTTAGATTAATTGTGTTTATTTAATCAATTGCAACTTACTATTTTTACTTTCATTGTAAATATTTTGTATAAATGGGAAAATTTAGTTTTAAAATTTTATTTATATTAATCTCAAATAAGTTTCTATTACATGAAATGAAAAAGAGTAACCTGACTATCACAATAAAATTAGGAAGATAGTTTGAATTACTTTTCTTTTATTATGTTTGGCAAACTTTACTTTTGTATAAGATTTGAAACATTTTAGGGATTAAAATTTCATATAAGTAAACACATCAGAACAAACAAATTTGTTCAATAATGCACCTGCATTTATTATTATTGTTTTACGTAAATTTTATAAAATTGATGATTGATAATTGTTTTAAAACTGAAACCGTTTAAAATTTGTCTATGCATTATTAAATAGTAAAAATATTAAATTATAAAATAATATTAATATTGATTGGAAGTGACGTAATAATACTATTATTAGTGACCAATAATTTAAATCTAGAAAAATTATTGATCCGTACTTTGATATTTCTTAGAAAAATTATTTATTCACCGACCAATAAAAATCCGCGAGCTCATATTCAGTAGTTGAAAAAAAGGAAACAAAATAATAAAAAATTGTCAAATTATATTATGTTAAAAAAAAAATAGTACAAATTTTTTATAACACAAAACAATAAATCCTAAATCCTAAACATTAAACTCTAAAAACTAAACCTTAAATTTTTGGGTAAATCCTAAACCCTTGGGTAAACCCTTGGGTAAACCCTTGGGTAAACCCTTGGGTAAACCCTTGGGTAAACCCTTGGGTAAACCCTTGGGTAAACCCTTGGGTAAACCCTTGGGTAAACCCTTGGGTAAACCCTTGGGTAAACCCTTGGGTAAACCCTTGGGTAAACCCTTGGGTAAACCCTTGGGTAAACCCTTGGGTAAACCCTTGGGTAAACCCTTGGGTAAACCCTTGGGTAAACCCTTGGGTAAACCCTTGGGTAAACCCTTGGGTAAACCCTTGGGTAAACCCTTGGGTAAACCCTTGGGTAAACCCTTGGGTAAACCCTTGGGTAAACCCTTGGGTAAACCCTTGGGTAAACCCTTGGGTAAACCCTTGGGTAAACCCTTGGGTAAACCCTTGGGTAAACCCTTGGGTAAACCCTTGGGTAAACCCTTGGGTAAACCCTTGGGTAAACCCTTGGGTAAACCCTAAATCATTGGGTAAACCCTAAGCCATTGGGTAAACTCTAAACTCTTTGGTAAACCCTAAACTATAGGGTAAATCCTAAACCCTAGGGTTTAGGGCTAAGATTTAGAGTTTTGCTCACGGCGTTTATGATTTAGTATTTAGGATTTATTGTTTAGTTTTTACGATTTAGAGTTTAAGATTTACCCAAAGGTTTAGGGTTTAATGGTTAGACTTTAGGACTTAGTGTAATTTTACTGACAGCGTTAATAATGTTTTTAAAAAACTCTACTATTTTTTTAATTTATTTTTACTTTTCTTTTAGTTTTAAAAACATAATATAACTTAGCAAATTTTTGTGATTTTGCTTTTTCTAAAACATATATATATATATATATGACAGATAATTAGCTGGTGAACCCACGTCCTCTAAGGTAAAAAAAAAAAAAAACTCTTCTTAGAATGTATATATGTTGTTTTTGTAAATTTGTTCTAATATAATTTTGATAACATTATAGTAAATAAGTGTTATGTGGCTTTGGACTCCTGTATATTGGAACACAATTATGGATAAACTGTTTTCTAATTAAATACAATATTAAAAACAATGTGGAGTACTATGCCCTATTAAATTCTCCAAACCTTATGTAGAGCTTAGACAGCAATTCCCGGCAAATTTCAGGAGACGTGCAAGGGCCACACATGAGGTACACGACGTTTCCTAGAGGCCGCATGAAGATTCCATCTTCCCTGAGCATCTGTAAAAGAGACTTTGCGTACAACGAAGCATACCTAAAACACATGCAGAGCAAAACACAAACCATATGAGATACCAAAAGTCTGGTTCTTCAAGACAATGCTTTTTAAAAGAGATTCAGTAGATCTTTACCTGGAGTTGGAAGCATCTACTTTAAGTTCTAGAGCGAAAAGGGTTCCTATTACAACCACCCTTTGAACCGCACTGTGACATGATATTTGCTGCACCAGTTCTTCATCCCACAGCTGCACAAAAACATGTGTACGGTTGAAACCCATTTAGAGATGTTTGATTACTGATCATCTGACACAAAGATGTTTATATTTTGTCTTAGTACCTCTCTTAAGATTCCTCCTTGTGGGATGATGTTATGGTTAGTCTCTGGATCTTTGAACCATTCGATGGCTTTGGCGGCTGTTGCGCATCCCATAGCATGAGCTGAGTATGAGTGACCATGAAGCAGTGCTTGAAGCTACAACCAATAAAGAGGATTAGATATCTTCAAGCGGAAGAAAAGAAAAGCATGAAGATGGTTCTTCTACTTTTCTTACCTTTGGATCTCCAGAAAATGAATCAAACAAAGCATCTGTGGCAAGAGTTACAGCCAAAGGAATCATTCCACCAGTCATCAGTTTGGCGTAGCAAGCTATGTCCGGTTTGCAACCGAGAAGTTCGGCAGGAGTCTTTGGTAATATCATTGTAACTTTATTAGCAGAATGAAAATATATAACACAAGATGACATAACATATATATACTACCTCTACTCCAAGACGCCAGAAACCTGTGAACACTTCATCGAAAATTACTGGAATTTTTCTGTTCCTGCACTCGTTGACCAGAACTCGTTGGAAGAGAGGATCAACCATGTGCATTCCCCCAGCACCATGGATCACTGCAGATACAATCAGCCACCTTAATAAAATAGTAGTTTGAATCTAGCAATTTAGATAGCACGATGCTAAGCCTTACTGAATATCTGAAGTCATACTTATGGATATACTATCATAGTCATACCTGGTTCTATTATCAGTGCTCCAACATGGGCGGATTGTGTATTTCCAGAATACTCTTGTAGCTGTTTTGATACATAGGCCAAATAGGTTGTTGCAAGAGTTGATGTGTCTCTACTCTTGTCGAAAATCTCATCACGAGTGCTGAAGGCTGTAAGAGTTTGGGAGTACTAAATCACACAGCTAAAATATATGTAAAGGAGGATAACAGAGAGAGGAGAGGAAATTATGATATTTACTTCCATATTCTTCTGGGGCTATTTCAGCAAAAAATTCAGGGAGAGAGAGATTCCAAGCTCCATTGAAGAGGATATCAGTAGGAGGATTCAGAAACAGACCTTTTCCAGTATATCTACAAATACAAAGATAGATGAAAACCTAATCAAAGAGAAGCAAGACAATGAGAATATTCACAGGTGATGTATCTAAGCAATAAAATTCAATAGAGAATTTTCAAGTCGGAATCATGAAAAGCGATAAAGAAAAAAACTCCGTCCATACCACGGCTGCTGGAGGAAGCCTGTGTAAGGTGATGGTGCTTGTGCTTCCATTGCTCCTAAAGTATCCCCATGGTAAGACCCCCTAAGAGCTAGGACCTAAAAATACAACGCACATCTCAGTAAGTACACACTGTTTAAGTCTAACGTACGCTAACAGATACAACATTAAAGCGTCTAAGTATCATTGAGCACTAGCAAAATGGTTGTACCTTAACCACAATATGTTTTTTCTCATCTCTACCCTCAGAAAATTCCAATAGGGTCTCATGATCAACACAAAACTTACGAAACGCCATCTTCAGGGCAATTTCGATAGCTGTGGATCCATTATCTGAGAAGTACACTCGAGAAGCCCAGCCTGCATGTATAAAACTAATTAGCCCTCCCATCAATGCTTGAAAAAAAATAATAGAAACAATGTGAGAGAAGAAACCTTTTCCCACTCCATCTATCAAGAGCTCAGCACATTTCAAGGCAGGTTCATATACATTCTCAGGGAACATAACATGCCCGAACCTAGCAGCAGTGTAAGCCATTTCTCTAGCTAGCTCAGCCTGCAACCGCCTAAAGAAAATTTCAAAATAAACTTCAGAA
>NC_027750.1:37963838-37975422 GCF_000695525.1 Brassica oleracea var. oleracea
TTTTCAATCAACCCACCAAACTGCAAAGGAGACTCGTCGAGGGAAAAACACATTTAGTTTCTTCACCATTCCTCATCTCAACACCCACCGACTCGAAGGTATCGTCAAAGGAGGTTCGGGATGGCCTTGTTGATTCATCATCGAGAGAGAGACATAGAGAGAGAGACATGGAGGAAGAGATAGAGACAGAGAGATGTTTGAGCAAAAAAAAAAGAGACGAAGAGATGAAGGGAAGAGACAGCTCTTCCACACCCTAATTAGTTACGAGGCGTTGAAGATTGAAAACTTGAAGAAAAAAAAACGGCTGGGAATCGAGGAAGATGAATCATAGTCGAAATTGATTTCGATGTGAAGTTTAATTTGGGCTAAGGGATGAGCCGAAACATAGCAGACGTGGCAAAAAAAATGATTGTTATTGGATGATTTAATTAGATGACGTGGATAGTTTTAGAGTGGAGGATATTCTCCTTTTAGTATAGTTTAGATTCCCAAAGGGATAAACGTTTACATATAGTTGTTTACTGAACCATAAAGCCAAACCAATTATTAAAGAACTAAACCAAAGAGATTAAATAACCAAACCAAAAGGATAACCAGTTTATCCTGTCACAGAGTATTGCAGAAACATCGTATATCCATTGGTTTTGTAAGATATCCAAGCAAAATGCTTCCATCAGCATAAACTGCACATAAGTCCACAAAACCAAAGTAAGTCGTCGACCAGGCACTCGTATTTGGTCTTTGCTATTTTGTTCAAGTGAATGATCGATCTTACTGTTTGGTTGAAACATCCGTGAAACAAAACGAGAGAGAATCAATATATATTATCTCTTCACAATCTACAGGTAGAAAAAAATGAGCAAGACAAGAATAATAGTCTAAAACTATTTTCTTCCAATATTTCAAGGAATTTATTAATTAATGGTTTAGCATAAAGACAAAAACAAAAACGTCAACACCCAAGCGGACGTGACTCAGCAAAGCTATCCCCATTTTGATACTATTAATTTAAAAATTAAGATTTATAGATACTAAACTCTCTTTTATTTACATCCAAATCTGTTCAGTTTTACAAATTTCATTTTTAACAAAGAAGATTAACCTTCTTGCTCCATTTAGTTAGAGGAGATTAGAATATGTTTCTGCATCATGATGAGTCATCATGGGGTTATATAACAAGCGATTAAAAACTATGGCGTTGAACGTTAAATAATAATAAAATAAAGGGAAAAATCAATAAATATCTAAAAAAATCATTTACGTAATTCAATCAAAATCAATTAGTCTCCTTCCGTTTTATAAGCCAATCACTCAGTTACACCACCACACACACCAATCTCGTAATCCTCCAAAAAATCGTCTCGAGTTTCATCTTTCTCTCCGTCTCTTTTGGATCTTAAGCAATGTACAGAGCTTTGGCGAGCAGAGGACTGAGAGCTAAGTCTCTCTTTGACAACAAATCCTCGAGCTTCCTCGCTTCTTTCACATCTTCCAGGTTTGATCTCGCGAAGTGATGTTTCTTTTATAAGACTGCTGTTCTTCGCCTCTTTTGGTTTGCATGTTTTGCCTTAGCAGTCTCTCAGTAAAGATTTAACTAAATGTAAAAAGACAAAAACTTTAGCAAGTTGGTGTTATAAAAAAAATCTGAGATTTGGATTTTGGTCTTTGTTACATCATCGAGTTTCCGCATCTGACAGTGTTTTATGTAATGATTAGAGATCCGCTCTCTCATTACTGTTGACAATGTTCCTGATGTGACCGTTGCTTACCGTTTTTTTGCAGGTTGAATCATTCCATACCTTTTGCTACCGTAGATGCGGAGGAGATATCTGGTGCTCACCCTGCTGAAGTACAGAGCTTTGGTACGTGTCGGATCTCTCTGATCGCTCATTGTAGCCATAGCAAATAAGTGAAAGCTTCTTGCTTTTGTGGAATCTCTGAGATCTACTTTTCTTTATGTCTACAGTGCAGGGAAAGTGGATAGGATCTTCAAACTACAACACGCTTCTGGATCCTCTCAATGGAGAGCTCTTCATCAAAGTTGCTGAAGTGGAGGAATCGGGAGTTCAGGTGTGGAGATCATCCATCAAAAACATAATTAATCGTAATAGCCAACATGGTCTCCTTCACAATTTATAACTTTGATCTTTTCTCTGTTGAATGTTGCAGCCGTTTATCGAGAGCTTAGCACAGTGTCCGAAACATGGTCTGCATAACCCTTTCAAATCTCCAGAGAGGTATGATCTGCTTGGTAATTTTAAGAAGCTTTATAAATCTGATCTATGTTTCTGCCATGTCATCTCATTTCAATATACCAAAAGCCTACGGTCATGCTTTCTACAGATACCTTTTATATGGAGATATCTCGACAAAAGCAGCTCATATGCTCGCCTTACCTAAGGTATCTGATTTCTTCACGAGGTTGATTCAAAGGGTTGCTCCAAAGAGTTACCAGCAAGCTGCTGGAGAGGTCTTCGTCACACGAAAGTTCTTAGAGAACTTCTGCGGTGATCAGGTACGTGAAACTCTCTACACATTTTTATTTATGTTGTCACTTTCAAGAACTATATACATTCATTTATGTTGCTGTATCCCTGAAGTTTCAGCTTTAGAATATTTGTTTAATGAGTCTGCTTCGCTTTGTTGTTTTTATCAGGTTCGGTTCCTGGCAAGGTCTTTTGCAGTACCTGGGAATCACCTTGGGCAGCAAAGTCATGGCTACCGCTGGCCTTATGGTCCTGTAAGTCATTCTTACTAAGATGCATTGTAACTTCGTGACAATTCTGTTTTCTGCTTTGTTTTTATGAAATCGTTAAATTAATTTATGTTGGCAGGTAACGATTGTTACACCATTCAATTTCCCACTTGAGATTCCACTGCTTCAGTTGATGGGGGCTTTATACATGGGTAACAAACCTCTACTTAAAGTGGACAGCAAGGTATGTACTAGTTATATGATCTCCGCACACATGTTCTCCTTTTTCATGATTGTTTCACTATTGTGGTAGGTGAGCATTGTAATGGAGCAAATGATGCGGTTGCTTCACTACTGTGGTTTACCCGTTGAAGATGTTGACTTTATTAATTCCGATGGCAAGACTATGAACAAGATATTGCTAGAGGTTTGTGCTCTGGAATACACAAGTATACATGTTTTTTTTTTTTTTCTTAAGATGAGCTGGTTTCATGTTTTGCCTATTTTGCAGGCGAATCCAAGGATGACACTCTTCACGGGCAGCTCCAGAGTAGCTGAAAAGTTGGCACTTGACCTGAAAGGTCGGATCAGACTGGAAGATGCTGGATTTGATTGGAAAGTCTTGGGACCTGATGTTCAGGAGGTTCCTTATTATATATTCTATTTCAATTAGTCTCTTTAGATGGTGAGTGTAAATCTTTTGACCAGGTGTTCTAATGTCAGGTTGATTATGTTGCATGGGTATGTGATCAAGATGCATACGCGTGCAGTGGACAGAAGTGTTCTGCACAGTCTATGCTTTTTGTGCACGAGGTTGGTGTTGGTGAAACTGCCTTTGAATCTCCTCTTGTTGCTTCCAGTTTCTAAATTTGTCTTTGTTGCTTTGAATGTGTTTTCTTTCTACCAGAACTGGTCAAAAACACCTCTGCTTTCTAAGCTAAAAGATCTTGCAGGAAGACGCAAGCTGGAAGACTTGACCATTGGTCCTGTCCTAACAGTAAGTTTCATACTTTTGCTTAGTCATCCAATATGAGATTGTATCATTGACAGTAATCCTTTATATTACTGTTTACAGTTTACAACTGAGGCAATGGTGGAGCACATGGAGAATCTGCTTCAGATTCCAGGCTCAAAGCTACTCTTTGGTGGGAAACCATTGAAGAATCACTCTATTCCTTCTATCTACGGCGCTTTGGAGCCCACTGCAGTTTATGTTCCCATTGAAGAAATCTTGAAGGACAGTAAAACCTACGAACTCGTCACCAAAGAAATCTTTGGACCGTTTCAGGTCTTCTACTACCTGAATGATTCCCGTGTGTTTCCTTGCTGAAAATAAACTTTAGCTATGTTTCTGTATCTGGTGTCCAGATTGTAACGGAATACAAAAAGGATCAACTTCCTCTAGTGTTGGATGCTTTGGAGAGGATGCACGCTCACCTAACTGCTGCTGTTGTTTCAAACGATCCCATCTTCATCCAGGCAAATCTTCTCACCATCCTCATCAATCAATCAATCAATCAATCTCTTATCTCTCTTCTAATGATGCAACAAATGCGTGCAGGAAGTGATAGGGAACTCGGTGAATGGGACTACATATGCTGGACTCAGAGGAAGAACAACTGGAGCTCCTCAGAATCACTGGTGAGATTATTAAAAATCCCCTCAAACTAACATCTCTCTTTTTTTCTCTGAGAAGAAAAGCTAAATGCTTATATTAAAAACACAGGTTTGGACCTGCTGGAGATCCAAGAGGAGCAGGGATAGGAACACCAGAGGCAATAAAGCTGGTGTGGTCATGCCACAGAGAGGTCATCTATGACTATGGTCCAATTCCACAAGGTTGGGAGCTTCCTCCATCTACTTAAATGAGCGAAAGAGAGCACTTAGTTTTGCTGTAAGCATCGAATAAAAGTGGAGTTTTGTAGTTTACTACCTCTCTACTGCTTGTAGTTTCAGTATTGAGGGGGGAGGTATAACAACTACTTTTGAATCATGAAATAAAGCGTTGACTTAGTTAGTCAATGGCTGAGGCTGGTTATTATTATTGTGAAACTCTGTTGAATCTTATTTATGTTTTTTTTTTTAACATTTTAGATCCGTTTTCTTTTGTTTTTTTGTTCGGAAATCAGCTAAAGAGAAATGATACAAATGTTGTTGAAAGTATTATGAACAGTCGACTTCGTTAATTTTCTTCAGTAAAGTATGTTGTTAAACCTATTGATCATAAAATAGTCTATTGGATAATATAAAATTTCGTCACTATCAATGGAGAAAGACAAACAGCAGAGTCCTCTCATGTGTTACACACATTACAAATCTCTGAACCGGTCTTGATCCTTGTGATGCTGAAAACACTGAGGAGAATCCATAAATGCAGCAGAGTGATGATCTCTCTGCAATGGAGTCTTTTACTGTTGTTGTACTTTATTTCCAACAGCTTTGATGATATGTACAAGCAGTTTGTCTCCGGTTATTCTTCTGACTCGCTGTATTAGTTCGCTCCGCGAGATTCTCATGTTCTGTTGTTGTTGTTGAACACAAAGGACGCAAGAATCAGAAATGTGTGAAAATTACATGAAAATGAAGCAAAGATGGAAGAAGAAAGAAAGAGGACACTTACTTGCTGATCTCTATAGTGTTTTTGAATGATGAATATCTGAGGAGGAGGTAGGAACTTGGATAATGCTTTGATCAGTAAAGGAAACGGCATCCATGGCGATCTCAATCTCCTTGGACTGTTGAAGTTAAACGGAGTTTTGAGGCAGACAAGAAACTCAGGCAAGACATGTGTGTTCATGTGAGTGCTCCACACAATATACTTCTTCGGAGAAGATAAATTATCTACACCAGAATCAAACTCTGGAGAGCTAGGACACGACTGAGACGACCCTCGTGGAACAACCTCTGACTTCCCAAGTATAACTCTCGAAAGTAGCAAGAATCTCATCCCATCTTCCGACTCCGCAGCTGAACCCTTCACACTAGAAACACACAAACAATGAGACCAATGATACAAACCTTTTCAAGAAACAGAGATACCTGAAATTAATAATAATAAATAAAAAACAAAAAGATTAAAAGAGATTTAAAGTTACCATTCGAGAAGAGCATTATCAGGAGAGAGATACAAGCCACGACCATAAGAACCATCGTTACTCGGCTGGCTAAACCCATATTCTAAAATAGACTTCAACTCTGTTTTCGTGACGGCGCACCAACCGTATTTGACTCTACTCCCGCCGCCTTCTTCACCGACGTGTTTCATTTCCACCGCCTCTTGAAAAACCTGGAAAGTCTTGAGCTTTGCACGAGACCCGAGGGTGCGAAACCCGTTTCTGAGGATGGAGAGAAGCTGGCATTGATCTCCGAGACCAGACTTACAGTTACGGTAGATTAAATCGTAAGCTTTGTCGCCTTCAAACAACTCCATGAGACCGTGTTCATCTGCGAAAGACGGTCTTGGTTGCTCATAACAATCACAGCTTCCAGATTCAGATATCGTTGATCCTTTTTGCTCCGAATCTAAACTAGCTTGAAACTCGGTTCTTGCGTAATCCATTGGAACAATAAAACAATCAAACCGTGTGGAACACGAGGTTTGAATAGTAGTATTGTGTGTTTATGATTGATGAGAAAGAACAAGAGAACTTGAGCTCCAAGTGCAAATATATAAGGAAAGAGTTGCATAAATGGAAAGTGGGAGAACCGCCTTTGGTTACTGTAATCGGCGGTGTTGCATTTGTTTATATATTTATAGGAAACTCCTTTTAAATCTAAGAAACTCGGAAGTCCTTGTCCTTTTCTACGTGGAGAAGACGTAAACAAAGTTTAAACACGCACTATTTAAGAAAAAAAAAGATTTTATTATTATTACAGGGCAAAAGAAAGAGATTGTCTAGTTGTACAACTAGTTAGGTTAGCTTTCGTCGAGCGCTAGCTGTTTCTATCTTACATGGGTAGATACCGTGTTGGAGTCAGCAGGTTTGGCTGATAATAAGAAGACGAAAATACCCTTTAGATAACGTGGGCTGGATTTTTAGGAGTAGAAGGTGAAATAATGAAGAACCAGGTGTTTTGTCCGCATATGCGCACATAATCGTTTTACTAATAATTATTAATATATGTATTATGATTTAAACATGATGATAATTTATTCCGTATATTTTTAATCATTTTAGTTTTCTTTGCTTTTTATCTCGGTCTACATCTTTTTAACACAAAGCAAAGCCATAAAACTATGAGACCATGAGAGCATAAATATATATCAAATATTGCACACAATAAAATAAACTAAAAATGCAAACTTTTTTTTTGACAAAGAAGAATGTGAACCTTGGTCTCTATTAATCTACTTTGTATTTTTAAACAAAAAAAATGCATTAAATTACCAAAAAAACATTGAAACACACAAACTCAAGTAAACTTTAGAAGAAAACTTTTTGAAAAAATGAATTGAGATAATGATAATATTTCATTGGTTTACTTGATAAATATATACATTAACTTATCTTAGTATTTCATAAGTTTACATTTCATAAAACAAAAAAATAGATAATGATAGTTTTATTATTATAGTTATTATACATAGTTTTATTATTATAGTTATTATACAATGATAAATCTAATTATCTATAATATCTACTTTAGCCGTTTTAGAAACTAAACCATTAAACACATGTTCATAACATGATTACATAGTGAACTCTCTAAACTTAATAGCAAAACATAAGTTTTCTTATATATTTAACAGTAATAAAACATACACGTGAAATAACTACCATTAAATAATAGAATAACTAATTCATTATTCCAAACTGTATGTAACAAAACCGATTTGCTTCCTAGTCTTTCAAACTCAACGAAAGAAAGAAAAACATAAAACTCCAACTAAACATAAAACAAATATCGAAAGTATATAAAATATAGATGTCAAGAACACAAAAAAGATCTAGAGCTAAAGAGAGAATTAAGCTTTGATGTTGTTTATATAGCTGTTAATGCAAACAACTCCAACCAATAATATTGTTTGACCTGCACAAAATGATTGAACCACTGAAAAGAGAATGTCCACATCAGCATGAAAGTGATGAAGAGAACACAAGCAATTGAAACAACCAGAAAACACTATACCTAGAGGATGAAACAAAAACTATAACCGATACAACTTGGAATGAATGAGAAAAATGAAACTATATAGTTTAAAACCTCTTACGTCACATGAAAATAAGAATTGGTCTTCACTTGTGATAGTTAAAATATTTATAGTTCTAGTTTCAATTAGAAAGTCCGAGATGGTTATATTATTTAAATTAATAAATTAATGATTTAAGCTAAAAATAATAAGAATATGACAAATAAGCAAAATTAACTAAAATCATGGAGAATGTGATAAATCAGCAAAATCATAGATATATTATTTAAATTAATAAATTAAATAAACATTTCAAAATATTTATATTATTTAAATTAATAAATTAAATATTTAAGTTAAAAACAAACAAGAATATGAAAAATAAACAAAAATTAGTTAAAATCATGGAGAATGTGACAAATCATAAAATCACTTCGTATAAATAGAATTTTAAAATAGTTATATTATTTAAATTAATTTATTTAAATATTTAAGTTAAAAACTAATAAAAATATAACAAATCAGCAAAATCACTTCATAAACAAAATATATATATATTACTTGGAGTTTCAGAATAATATTATACCGAGAAGCCACGAGCGGCACACGTTTTATACATCCCCTTCACCTGTAACAAACCACCATTTTATTTGTTTCTTTCTTTTAAAGTAACAGAAAGCTCTCTTCGGGTCAATGTTTTAGATTTTAAGAACTATACATGTCCATGACTTAACATAATCTGATTTGATTATTTACTACTGGGCAACACTGCTGGGTACAATGTTTTCTAAATATCCCATTTTATGCGATTTTCAATCAATGGACTACAAAATAACCAAATTGACGTCCCCGTGATACTAGGTGCTTATGGATAAGAATGAAAACATTATGCACATTGAAACTTGAATACCTTTACTTGTTTTGTTCACTTCTATTATGGAGTAGACGACATGGTTACTATAATAACATTTACACACCATTTTTCAACCTCATTCTAATTCCACGCATTATAAGTATCCTAACCTAAAGTATAAGAGTGGGAGGAAGTAAGATAAGACCTGATATACTATTCTCTGTCTTCTCTCTAGGTTTTCTCCGGTGAGATTAGTATTTCCGGCCGACGGGATGGGCTTCCGCAGCCACCGTCGGTCCGGTTTGTAAAAGAGGGAGGGTCTGTTTTCTTCTGTGCATGTCTTCTGAGAAGGGAGGGTCCGTTTTGTCTTCGTTCTGGTTCAGTTTATATGACCGGATTTTGATTCCGGGATGTGGAGGCTTTTACAGCTTCGTCGTCGCCGGCTTATGACTCCGGGATGGAGGCTTTTAGAGCTCTGCGTTGCCGGCTTTAAACCCGTCGTCTGATTGGGTTTTGGTTCAGATTTTGATTCGTGGGGGTGTGATGGGGTGTTGCTCTTGTCTTCAGTTTGATGGTTCGGTCCGATTCGATGAGATCTCGATAGTCAATGAAGCTCTCCGATGGCTATGCTATGGTGATGAAGGCGGAGGTTGTGATTTCGAGATTAATTTATGTATGGGTGGTTTGGTGATCCGGATGAGATCTCAGTTTGGTCGAGGGATGCTCTCCGTGGGAAGAATCTTCGGCGTTGGAGGTATGTGAAGCAGCGACGGTCAGTTTCCGGCGTAATCTCGCGATGGTGAAGGTGAAAGGGTTCGGTGACGCGTGTTATCCTTCGTTGTTGAGGGATTAACACGTGTTCTTAACACGTTTACAAAATTTGACGCGTGTTTTGTGGGTTTTTTTTTGGGTGGGTTTAAGTTTAGTGGACTTTAGGTCCAGTTGTTTGTATGTCTTGTATGGGTTTCTTTCGGTTGGGCCTTCGGGCTTTGTTATTTTGTATGGTTTGTGGGCTTCGGCTTTTAATAAAATTAGATGGCAAAAAAAAGTATCCTAACCTATTATCTTCCAATTTAAAAGATCGAAACCCATTTATTTTTAATAGTTCAGTACCTAAACCGATATCAAACTTGGAATCGAACTATAATTTAAACCCAACAAACCCAACTCATCCTCCTAATAAAGCCTTAGTAAAGCGAAACTAATTCCTAAATCGATTTTTTCCTACAAACTTTAAAATCGAAAAATCCAAAACCTTGTAAACCGACTGTAACGGTTTTGTGTTGGTTTTAGTTTGTACCTTAAACATTAGGCGGATTCAGGTTTCGATTTTTTAAACTGGGAATAAATACGTTTGATTAGTTTCACACATATGTGCAATCAGAACGAAATTGAAAGATAATGTGTATTTGTTATTATATGATATTTTTGGTGTTGAGATAAGTTATCCTATTATATAAGATAATCATTCTTTAATTGTTTTTCTCATTTAATAATAAAACTAGTACCGCGCTAACGCGAATTATGTTTCATTTTTATTTGATTTACAAATTAAAATTAAACTAATAGTGATAAATTTTGAGATGATAATGTTGTGCTAATTTTGGTTTTTTTTTGTGATGCGTATTTGAATCTGCGTATTTGAATCTGGATCAAAATATTTTGGTTCTTTTAAGGGGATGATGCATGATTGTATCAATTTATTTGGTTTCTTTACTACTTATAATGTAAATATTATATTTAATTATTTTATATGACCTTTTTTACATGGGAACTTTACTTGACCACTTATGAAAATATAATAAATATAAATGTAATATAACATTGTATAAAAATACTTGAATGAATTACGGTTGTTAGTTAGTTAGAACCTTTGAATAATCAATATAAACTAATATCCTACATAATGGGAAATCATTTAAAACCAAATTATAATATATATATATATATATATATATATATATATTATAATGTTCTAAATACTGTTATATGTCTTTTTTGATTAAAAATATTGTTATATGTCTTATTGGATTTTTTAAATTGGACTTTTTAAATATGATGATAACTACTCCCTTTGTTTCAAAATACATGAAGTTTTAGGTTGGGCACAACTATTAAAAAACTTATTTTTTATCCAAAAAGTATCATTAAAATATAAATTAAAAATTATTCAACCAATCATAAAATAGAATATAAAATACTAGTGGTGTGTCCGCGATACGCGCAGGGCGGTTATAAATTGAGTTCGCCTTTGATTGGGTTGAGTTTGAAATTTTTTAAAAGGTGTTCTGTTATTTTGGTATTACATGTTTTTTGTTTCTGGTATTGTCTTGTCCTTTGGTGTTTGTGTGATTGGTATATTTTTATTAATAGCGAGTACTTCATTTTCGATGTAACAGTATTAAGTTTATTTGCAAGTTAAAGTGATGGATTAACATGTTATGGCAAGATTAAATAGTGGAATGAACATTTGTAAAAGAAATAGAGTGAGCCATAAAAGGGTTTGACTGAGAACTGAAAACGGGGAAGAGTTCAAAAGCATTAAAACATTGCATAAGGTTAAAGAAACCAAATGTTAAAAAAAGGTTAAAGAAACCAAACACTTCCTATGACTTATAAAGCCCGGTGTTAACCCTTTTAAGATTTGTGATGGTTATTTGCTGGTTTTGTTACGGGAGTATACTTATGTGTATGAAACTATATATTTGATGTTGGGTAATTTTGTTATATAGATTTTATGGTGGAGGTGTAAAGTTTCTTTTTAATTAACTCTAACTCAGGGGTAGTGACTGGATGTGCGGGTACTGATTGGATGCTCATATGTGGAATTTTGGTATGTATTTGAGTTATTATTATTATTTTTTTTTGACGTCAAACGGCCATTCTATTACTCAAACTTGAGGTG
>NC_027750.1:37975516-37999198 GCF_000695525.1 Brassica oleracea var. oleracea
AATTCTGGCAAGTTGAGTGTTGAAGCATGTTCTCCATTGCCCACCGCAGTGCTTCGACTTCCGAATGCAGAGCTGATTCCCGTCGATCGAAATTTCTTGTCCCCAACAATTGAGTGTTTCCTCCACTGTCCAACCAGACCCATCCACATCCACTATACTGAGCAGAAGCTGTCCAAGATCCATCTATCAAGCAAATATTACCCAAGCTTATGACTTGGGGCTCCTCATGAATGTATTTGAGTTATTATTTGAACTAATATGTGTGTTTTTATTTTTCTGCCTTGTTATGTATAAATTAATTTTGAAGTTCTTGTCATTCCCTTATGCCATAATTGCTTTTGATTTCGTGCTTGAATTTTGATGCATATTTATAATTTGGGTTTTTACTCTCGTATTTTTTAGTTAGGTTATAGTGTGGTCGGGATTCTTTGGAAACGTAGTTATATTCGGTTATTAATTTTATTAAACATAGTTATATTCGGTTTAATTATTGTAATAATTTTGTTTCATTTACCATTGAAATAAAATATCTTATAATAAAAATAATATATATATATATATATATACAAATCTTCTAGTCATTCTATATTTTGAATTCACCAACCACCAACGCAGACTAATAATTTTTCTAAAAATATTGAAGTTTAAGAACTAACAATTTGAATTTTGTGTATGAGAGTGTTGGCCTGCTTGTACGGTTTTGGACTGAATTAGTTGCATTATTTTATATTTTGTAGCTTTGAAAATTAATCATAAAATTTCTGAAATAGCAAAATTTATAAATCAAAATTCTACAACATAGCATACTAATGTCTTCCTCTTCCTCTTCGGTTGTTGAGTTTTGAGATTTAAAAGAGACATCGTGTTGAGATCCACATATAATACCTGAAACGTTAACTGTACGTTAGGATTTGTGGATTTTACCCACGATGGTAATGTGGAGTGGATGCACTCTTATGGATTAGCTATGGCCAGCCCCTGTCAGTGTTTTCTTTTGAACGTAGTTTTATAGTTGAAGTAGCTTCGAAAACCTGTTGTTGTAATGTATCTCTTCCATACACAAGTATAAATAAAACATAAAATGAAGCTGGAGGTGGTAGAAAAAATTAAGAAATATGTTTGTGTTTCAAGTGCTAATATTGAACATCAAGTGGTGCGACATAAATATTTTCTGCCTATAACGATTTGTCGAACAAAGTTTATAGTAACCATCGTAAACCATTGCAAACTCATTGAACAGAGTAGAAGCTTAGGTGGAAAACACATTAACAGAGAAGAAACTGAAGGGAAATTATTCATTAAAAAAACAAAAGTAAAAAAAGACTGCAGTGCATCTAAGAGGTGAGAGTCAAGTAAAGGATAGTAGACTCAAAAAGCTGCGAGTCTAATCAGTCCAGGCCTTCTCCCCAGTAGGTCTGTCATCAGTAGCCCATGGAAATTCGGAGGTTGGGGCAGAAACAACAGGGACCGCATTCTGAACAGCTTCCTGGCGTATCCATTCAACGCCCCACCATTATTGCAACATCTCATGTTCACGGGAACATTGTTCTTCACATCAGTACAACTCTTCACCTTTGAACCAGCACCTGGAATATCATTATCAGGATGGTTGTTACCTCCCTGCTAATCAACCACAGCGAATGTTAAGCATGATCTTTAGGAAAACACATTAAGTTTCTGGTATAAATTTTAATTTACCTGAGCAGAAAAATCATCAAGGGGTTGCGCTGGTGGTGATCGTAAATGCTTGAGATAGTACATCTCTGATGTTTTGTATAGAAATTGAATGGTGTGAGCTTCAACTGGAAGGTTAAGGTACAGCTAACAATTTTTTGAGGGCTCTGCCATGTACGTCTTCCATACAACGTCCTGTATTTAAGAAAAGTGAGAAATGTTATTCGAAAGCTTTGAAACACATCCAAGGATCAACTAATAAGTTTATTTTTACCAGGAGTTGGGAGACTTCAGCAGCACGCACATGCACATTCATTACCTGAGTCATTGTAGTGTCAAATGCGACAAAGACAGCGGTGTCAGATGCATCCGATACTACCATCTGCAATATGCACCTAAAATACGAAAGAAAACATCAATAAGCAGAGGGTCCACGGAAATAAGCAGGTCCTTGTTATCAGTTAGGATTTTAGTTTTTTTAAACCGTAATACCTAACAACTCCGACTGCGTTTTCATTATTGCAAGCTGGTGAAGGACGATAATCTCCTTTGCAATTTACGTACATACTTAGAACATGATATGTAGGACCATCCATTATCAGTATATATCTCCTACACTTTAACAGTGCATATGAATTCAGCTGTCTAATAAAAAGACTGGTTAGTAGTATAGTTTGAGGTTTTTTTTGTGAAAGATTAGCGATCTAGAGTCTCAGGCTTACCTGTGGGCTTGGAGTAATCATATATGCATTTCACTCCAAGACAGTCAAAGAATCAATCTTCCTCACACCCCCATACTTCGTAGAGTTGGAGGCCGATACTTCTTCATTGGGAAAGTGCCTCAATGGACCAAATGTGTTAGAAGTTGTAGATGATATCAACAGTAGCTTTTGTGTAGATTGCGAAAGCTTAAACCCATTACCTTTCCAAGTAGTTCTTGTGATAGTAGCTCTCATCGTCGGAATAGAACTGAGTCCCAGAGGTAGCGTTAAGGAAAATACATCCCTGAAAGAAGAGTACTATGAAAGGACCAACATATCTGTAGTTTGAGAAATAAACTTATAAATGCAAAGAGAAATATTTAAATAACCAATTTTGAGTTGATGTTTGTAGCTAGGAAGACCTTGGATTCTACACCTAAGGCGACCAATTTCTCATCGAGGAGGATAAGAAGATTGTCTAAAACACTAAGGCAGACATGAGTAACTCTACATAAACTCATGTTAAAAAATTACTTAAAATGGAACAAATTAGCTGTCTAGTGTTTAGTATTCTAAAAAGACTAACATAAAGGACCAAGTAGATTTAGTAAACATAAACAACCGAACACAAAGGTGAAAGTAGATTTCATTAAGACCTCTCAATTATGATATTCGCTATGATGTGCTGAGCTGTCTGAGTTTTGTCATAGAAGATGGCTCGAAACCCCTTCACTTCTCCAACAATATCTACACGTTTTATCTTCAGGTCTTAACGGTGACTGATAGTTTAATGTGGCTTCACATGTTTAGAGTAGCAGCAATTCGAAATTAGATGACGGGAAAGAAACCTAGTAACTCTGTGTTGGTATTAGCAAATGCCATGAAGACCTGAAGATCTGAGTCGGTATAGGGGACATGGTTCGGTTAGCTCGACGAAGAGGGTTTGCTCCGTGAATCTGATTGCAACAGTCGCATCAGCGAATTGAAAGTTAGGGCTGCTCCTTGTCACATCGAAAAGGCTAAGATCATAAACAGCTCCTTGGTTGAGCAGGTGTTGGAAACTGTTGAGCCCGTGGACGTTGATGGAGGCCTGGATTAGCGTCGACTGTATGTTTGATCCAAAAATGGTGTTTATGCTGGTGATGTTTGTGGGAACCGAAATTCGCAATAACGATTTCCGTTTAAATAAGGAAAGTTAAGAAAACCCTAATTTCCCAGAGGTTCCGGATATCTGTTAAACCACACGCCAAGAAATCAGAACACGCAATTAAAGACGAAAAGAAATAAGAAATCGTAAAAGAGAGCAAAAGGAGTTTTATTCTGAATCCGCGTATGAGCGTTACAACAAGGTAAAAGCCTTGGCCACGAGAGCTGTCGGCGAGATTCCTAATTCTAACAACCTAAGACTGCAAAACCTAGTTGAGTCGCAGTTCGAAAAAACAAAAACGGAAAGTTGCCTAATTGCTCTAAGTGCTAAGTTTTCTCTGAAAAAAGTCCTCCCCATGCCTCTCGTCTAGGACCCCTTATATACTAGCTCAAAGGTCGGTTTACGACTTTCCTCTTTTGCCCTTAAGCCGCCATAGCATAAAAATGGAGATATTCCATTTTTTTCGATCTTCGTAATTATCTTCAAAATTCCGTATTTATCCGCGGAAACTTGACATTTATCTTCCCTTGCGGACCAAGCGTAAACCGACATGCGGTTTACGGGCTGTTGGTTAAGAAATCGTAAGTTGGGCCTCGAGTCGTGTCTTAGGTCCCTTTGGGCCGTCTTTCGCTTCGAAGCGTTTATTACAGCTTCTTTTGATAAAGAATGAACTTTCCGCGGTTTTTACGGTAAAGTTTGATTCATAACTTAGAAATGGCGGAGAACGTGAGATGGGTTCACTACGGTATTCGGGAGATAGCATCGAAGGGTAGACGAGAAAGCATGGACTGATGTCGTATCGACGTTTCGGAAGAGCTCGGTCGCTACGTAGCGACCGAGCGTAATGGGCGTTTTGTCGCTACGTAGCGCGTATCGACGCTTCGGAAGAGCTCGGTCGCTACGTAGCGACCGAACTTTGGTTCGAGCCGGTCGCGAACGGGCAGCGTGCATGTACGGTACTAGCGTAATGACCAAGCTTGGTTCGTCTGTGTTCCGATCGTCATACTCGGACCTGTCCGTAGCCGGTCTGGGCATGTTTCCGATGGTTTATGCTCGATCTATATAGAATTCGAACGAAGCTTTATCTCGGGAACATACGTTGTGACGTTCTCTTGACCGAGCATGATTTTTTGCGAAAAGACATATTTGTATTTTGCATGTATTTGGACGTTAACTTCGTCGCAACCGTTTTCGACCCCAACAGCCACCATTGTATTCTTACTTTACTTAGGAGAAATCTTCAGAAGAAATCAAATGGAAAAGAGCATAAATGAGATTTTATTGAGTAAAGGTTCATTACAAAAATGGATACAAATGTAAAGTGAACCTTTTCAATCTACAAATCTCTTATGAAAGTATGTTTATTAATCTAAGAAGAGGAGGATCCCTTTCTAAGAAGGAGGTAGCTCCTTATTTATAGAAGGATTAAGCCTAGGGCTTTCTAGCAATATGGGTCTAAATCATTGTCTAATGAGCCTTGATGAAGGATGTAAATCCACCCCCAACAGTAAGTCCCTCCCAAGTTCGTTGAGAGAGATAGAATCGATCTCTGTGAAGTTTACGAATAGGGTTTATTAGACAATGAACTAGACACATTCATGCCTATGACGGTTTAGGCGAGTTTATTTCGAACTTGTGCCTAGTAAGAAGCGAGTTTGCTTTAAACTCGTGCTTAGCGAAAGACAAGTTTACTTGAATCATGCTAAGACAGAGGCGAATTTACTGAGAACTCGTGCCTAGTAGAAGGAGAGCTTCTGTAAACTCATGCCTAGCCAAAGATGAGTTTTTGTAAACTTGTGTCCAACAATAAGCGAATACCGCAAACTCGTGCCTAATAAAAAGCAAGTTCAATTCAAACTTGTGCCTAAAATACACGTTTACCAAACTATTGCTGACCCGAAGTCTCGTGTTGAGATCGTGTGTGCCAAGCAAGTTGTTGGCTTGTGTGTTCGTCAGGCTATGATGATGTTGAGAAATGTGCCGGCTTGTGCTGTTGAGTTGCTGAGGTCTGTGGTGAGCTCGCGATTGGCAACGATGAAGTCAGCAGGAGATGTGCGGACCGTGATCACGTCAGCTAGAGCTTGTACCAGAGTCTGAGCTTGTCATATGTCTTCTAGAGCTTGTACTAGAGTCTGAGCTTGTCATATATCTGCCTCGTAATTGATTCTGGCTCACAAAGAAAAATATGATGATGATTGTAAGACATAGTTTGACATGATGATTGTCAGACATAGTTTGACCAAAAGAAGTAGCCAAGCTTTGTGTAATCGATAAGCAAGTGATGAAACTTGTTTCTACTTAACGATCAAAAATTGCATATGATAGTGATGACTGATTAATTATTATACAGTATCCAGGTTGTGTTTGATTGCAAACGATGAAACAATTGAAGCTAGTTTTCTCATAAAGGTTATTAGACACTTATCTTTGAAATGGATGATCATGAACTGAGCATGAAGAGAGACCGAGCTTGTCATGGTCTATCACACGTTCCTCTGTTTTCTTTTACTCCTTTCGGAGTTTGAATCAGAGTTTGAAGCCAGGAGCAAGCTTCTAGCGGTGGAGCTCTCGAAGACGTGGCCAGTGCCGAGTAAAGCAAGTGCCTGTTGTCCGGCGTTAAACCGCACGAGCTCAAGGATTCTGTCGTAACGAGAGAGCAGCCATTGACGGGGTGAGACGAGATGATCCCTGAAGAAGCACGACCTTGTTGCAGAGCTTGGCGTCGGCATGATCATGACCAATTGATGTTTCTCCTCGTCATGGAGGAACTCTCCTCTTATTCTCTCGCTCGTGCCAAGCAAGTGATGACCGTCCCGAGTACTGAACATAGATCGTTCCTTTGCCTTTGAGACCTCGCGATGAGCACAAGGTGGTTGTGGTGACGAGGAATCTGCTCGAGATCGACAGAGAGAGGTAGAGCTGGTTCCTTGACGAGTTATGGAACTTGAAGTCAACACTCATCTCTTTCTTGGAAGCTTCTCCGACTTGATCATTCACTTTCGCAAAGCGAGTCATGGCGAGAAGAAGGCAAGCTCAGAGCTTCATTTGTGAGGTCGAGCTCGGGCTCATTGGTGTTGATGGTTTCAGGGAGAGACAAGGGTGTTCTGTTCAGAGTGCAGAGGTCTGACTCCTTGGCTCAACCCGAGAGTGGACCTGCTCAGCACGGACTTGAGGATGATGGCTGGATCGAGGGCACCGAGTACGTCGGAGAAAAGCCATCGACCACTTCGTCTTCTTCGTTTCTCCAAAAACCAGATTATTGCAAATTTGCACATTTAGTCTGTGTCTTCTCTGAAACCTTGTCTTTGACCTCTCAACTCTCAAATGGTGCAGAAAAGTCCTCCTGTTTCCACCCCAAAATTCCCAATCTCGAGCTTTAGCCCCTGCGACCTCTGCTTCGGAAGCTTCCAGAATACACAGAGCGTTACAGGTTTAGGGGATAGCTCGAGCTCTGATGGACGGTGAGGATACGCTGGCGAAGAGAGTGAAGGAGCTGGCGACGCTGCGAGGATGGCTCGTCTTCACGGCGGCGGTGATTGAGATCGTGTCTCTTATGTCTTGCTGTGGGATTACAGACATGAGCTTTGAAGTTCTCTGGACCGGAGATGCTGACCTGACCCACTCGCTTGATGCTTGGTGAAGGCTGGAGATGGAGATCTCAGACCACTTCTCCCCGAAGGCTTCTCGTCGTGCAACCAGATGGTGAGATACTCCTCCGCCGTTTAGGTTCTTCACCGTCGGTCATTGGAGCCAATCTGTTCGTGTGTGGCTTAGTCGTCAAAGCTGAAGCGTTGATCTCGGCCCGATTGTTTCCCCTGAAGACGAGATGGCGCCCAATCGGAGAAACAACCAGCGCAGTTACGGCTTCTACGTTGTTGATCTCTGGTCTCCATGGATGGCGATCGATCGAGACACAGCTGAGAAGTTCGAGGATGAAACTCAGAGAGTTGGGCTTCTGCTCCTTTAGGTGGAGTTGGGCTTCTGCTCGTGGAGGACTGGGCTTGTAGGCCCAAAACATGCTTGAACGGAGCTTTACGGTGGACCAAAGCAGAATCACGACTGCTTCGATGAACCGAGAACGCTGAGACACACTTGATTGCAAAGAAGCCTCATTTCTTGAACACACTTCTTCGAAGACATCGAAAGCCAAACTTTCTCATTAAAGCTTCGTCCTTTATTTTAGATAAACTTGAGGTGAAGTTAGATCTAGGATTTTTCCCAACTTTGATATGCTTTCAAGATAGTTCTCCTTGGCCCCCTCTTTCTAGCGCCAACTGTTTGATCCAAAAATAGTGTTTATGCTGGTGATGTTTGTTGAATCAATACAATAAAAAAATCTAAGAATGATAATTAGATTCTTGAGACTTAGGAGAAATCTTTAGAAGAAATCAAATGGAAAAGAACATAAATGAGATTTTATTGAGTAAAGGTTCATTACAAAAATGGATACAAATGTAAAGTGAACCTTTTCAACCTACAAATCTCTTATGAAAGTATGTTTATTAATCTAAGAAGAGGAGGATCCCTTTCTAAGAAGGAGGTAGCTCCTTATTAAAAGAAGGATTAAGCCTAGGGCTTTCTAGCAATATGGGTCTAAATCATTGTCTAATGGACCTTGATGAAGGATGTAAATTCACCCCCAACACTGTACAGGCATAGAGAGTTAGTTATCGGACTTTAAAAAAACATTAAACCAAAGGTTTTCTGGCTAGAAAGTACAATCGACCAGAGGAAAATCAACACCGGACCTCCCAGAAACGTAGCTGCCTTGTCTCAGTCAGCTGCCTGCACCGACTGCATTTACTTAGGAGAAATGAAGCTCCACAGAAGCCATTTTCAGAGAAGATTAGTGAGGGATTCTATACGGGAAAATTGAGAAGAATGTTTGGCTTGACATCACCGGACCTCCTATTAGCACGCCGCCTTTCTTCACATTCCTCGCCTCCCAGAACCTCAGAAGACTGACCTCGGAGGTGGCTGTACAGCGGCCAACTTTCAAATAGGCAAGCAGGATGCAGGATTGCGCGACTGTTGAGTTCGTGATTAACAGGGTTACTGCTGTTCATCTTTGCGAGAAAACACATTTATAGGTGGAGCTTCTGGCGATTACCTTGGAAGATGATAAGCTCAATTAAAAGCGAGAAAGTGGGAGCTATGGTATAAGTGATGTAAATGCTCGGATTTAAGCACCAAATTATTGTATAGCAGACGTTACAGAGTGTCGATCGGAATCTGCTTTAGCTGTAGGGTTTAGACGTCGATGCTCTGTAAGCAAAACCCGGATAATAATGATGTAATCTTTAATACATATGGGCCTAAACTATACAAAACATCCAAACATAAAACCAAACAAACTGGCCCATAGATTAAGTATGGAGAATTTCGTGAGATACAGAAGCTGAAGATGCCAGGTGGCTGTTTTTGCCCCTGGTCTGATGCTGATGTGGCTTCATAAGGAGAGACTAAAGCCTCCTTTATTGTAATAGATGATTGGTTACATAGTTTTTGATAAAGTTAAAAAGTACATTCAAATATGAAAACATTATCTATTTTGAAACATCAAAAACTCCATAAAACATCATCTATTTTGAAACGGAGGGAATATTTATTAGTAGATAAAAAAATAGAACTCTAAACTAAACTAACAGAGTAGATGTAGCAATGATAACGTCTTTTTGTTTTTTTTTCCATAGATTTAGATGGCTTAGATTTTTCCAACTGATAGCCAGTCTTTAACGGCTCACATTTTTTTCCCATACATTTAGATGGACACAAAACACTGTGATACAAAGAAAAACCAAATTGGACCATCTTTTAAATTAAGGAAGGAACAGAGTTTGGGATGTTGCACTTAAAACCGAATAACCGGTTAGGGTAACTTGAGTATTGTGCAAACACTATCTTCTAAGACAAGGCAATGTACAGTCATTGTCCTCTACTTTGAAACTTGTTTTTGTTGTTGTTGTTGTTAGAAATCACAACTTTTAAGTCTGAGTCCCTGCTTCTTCTGCTTCGTTTTCTTCTTCTTCCTCAACCTCAATGCCTAGAGACTCGATCAGGCACTCTTGAGCTTCTTCGAGAGCAGATTCATTTGCATCTGTTGCATATAATATCTTCTTAACCGCTACAACAATCTGCGCATATAGCGGTTTCAATAAGTACATGTTATTCATGCTGATTTGAGTCCAAACTAAGGGGAACCAAGGAAATTGCTATTGACATTTACCGGAAGATCGTCAAGTTCAGGAGTCTGACAGAGTATCTCTATATCCCTGAGCTTAGAGAAGTAAAAATCTCTTTCCTTTTCCAAGACATCTACCGAGACCTTGAGATCTTCAAGCTGGTTATTGTAAAAAGAATGTTTCATTACAATTTCTTTTTTTTTCATTAACCTGAAGAAACAAGGGAATGATTAGAAGCTAATTACCTCCTTTGATAGAGCTTGCACTTCGGCCGACGAGTTGCTCCCACCTCCAATTGCATGTGATCTTGCTTGCTTTGGACCTAGCAGTTAGAATTTTGGAACAAAGATTGAGAGAAAGTTAGAAACTGGATAGAGAGGGAAGCTAAGTTTAAATGGAATACCAGTTGGTTTGCTGGAAGCAGTGACTGTAGGAGTATGATGTGTATTGTTTGTTTGCAATGACTTTGAGACCTTACTAGATCCCTTGATGCTTTTCTCTTTGCCACCTCTTGATCTTCGTTCTACTGGATTGTAGTTCCTACAATGGTGAAACCAGTGGAGTGAGACTTTTTTACTTTGATAATTAGAACAGAAGAGAAGGTAGCAAAAAGAATCGATACTCGTTCATAATGCCACCATTAATGGAATCGCAGAAACGTTTAAGCCATTGCAGAAACTCCAAGTTGTCTAGTGGTCGACCTTTGACAAGCCTGTTGACTTCCAACGGCTGATAGACATATGTTGAAGGTATTAGCTCTCAGATGGGATCTTTACCACAAGCAAAATGTATGGATAAAGAATAAAATTACCTTGGTGATTTTGAGTTTGGTGAAGACCTCTTGCATGACTTTGTAGTTTTGTATCATCTCGTACTCATTCTTCGCCGCAAAATTAACCTGAAAAAGTGGAAAGATTTAGAATGCTCTGCAGAAGAAGCAAACAAGAGATAATAAAAACTAATAAACATCACCTTGTGCATAGGCACAACTCCAGGAAAGGTCATGTCCAACATTTGGCATTGAACAGCACCCGATGCAACCTACCAGAACAAACAATAAGCCCACTTAGATCATAAAACACAGTCTCACAAGCAAAAAGACCACTTACAAGAGTTATCAGTTGAAATCAAACAAGTAAAGAAAACATCTTAATAATGACCCTTGAAGCCTTTTTCAATATCAAAGGCGTACAAGTATCAAGCTGACAAACGTAGATCTTTATTACACAACATAAACTGCAAGTAACACTTGTTCTTTTAAAGCTTAGCCAGAATATGATTTTATAAACCGGAATATTGAACAACTGAAAAACATATGAGTTGCTTCCAGTAGACAGAGCATCAAAGAGTCAATGTAACCAGCAAATTGCACCAGATCAACAATGCCATACATCTCAAAAACCAATCTTCATAACCCACCACCGACAACATCAAAACAAAGCGAAAGGCACGTCCTTTTTAATCAATCAATCGGCCATTGAAACACACATGCAGAAAGAAAGAATCAAGCTTTATCAAATATATACATTTACCTCTTCGATGCGAGAGAGATTGAGATGAAGGCGGTCATTGATCCAGCCCAGAATCTCGTTTCGTCCAACGAAGTAAGCACTGTCCATCATTCCAATGTTCGTCGCCATCTCCAACGGAATAAAAAAAGTAGCCTCCTTTCTCTCCTCTGTTTCTATTGGGAAAACTCAGATGCAATGCGATGATGATCGAAAGGAAAAAAGTTAAAAGAGAATCAATGGGTTAGGTGAAACGAAACGAAATTGAAAAAGAAAGATTTTTTCTTTCTATTTATAAAATAGAAATTTTTGATTCGATCCGTTTTGGGGTTTTTGCTTGTTAGGAAGGAGAAACTGATGCAGAGATAAAGACGGTGAGCGAATGGAACTGCGAGAAAAGAGAAAAGTGACAAATAATTCATTTAAAAACTTATTTTAGTCGTTACGATGTCTCTCGCGTGTACCCGTTTTTTTTTTAATTTTATTTCTTTATTTTACTTACAAGTATTGCTAAATATTTTTTAATTATATAATATACTTTTGCGTGGTCAGAACTTATAAGCATAAGAAAATCTATGTGATTCTTAAAATAAAGGAGTTGTAAATTATTAGATACACATCATATGATAGCTACAGAAAACTTATACATTAGATTGTTGATTATTAAAAACTATGCTATTAGATTAATTTAGCGTTGAAAGATTTTATAATATTTTAAAACCAAAGAAAGAAAGAGGCATTTCTATTTTGTTGTACAGAGAAAGAGATGCATTAACTTGTTGGTTCGTTTCGGTTACAACTAATGTCAGTTCACAGTTATGACGATGCTGGTTTTGGACTCTGTAATATGTAACGCCTTCACGTGGGGATGCCTTTCCCCAGTAGCAACATGGTTATAATATTATATACTTTTTCTTTTGTCAAAGTTACACATATGGACATTCAGAATCTCAATCGGGTTTTGATTTTGTCCAATCGAATTTCGGTTTTTTGGGATTATCAAAATCACTCTCATTCGAATTATATGAAAGTTCGTTTCGGGACTGGTTCGGATTCTATCGGATTCAGATTTTATCGGGTTCAGATCGGAATTAGTAAATTTTCAAAGAATTAGTAAAACCCGATGTACTCGGGTTCGGATCTCAATCGGTTCTTCGGTTTAAAAGTACATAATTTGTACCTACTTAGTAACCAAAACATAAGTTAAATCGGTTCTTTGGTTGTAAAGTACCTGGTTTGTACCTATTTTGTAACCAAAACATAAGTAAAATTGATTCAAAAATAAGAAAGAAATATCAAAGGTGATCATTCAAAATCAAACGAAAGGTAAACATAGCTATTGATAAAAGAAAACCAAATAAATGAAAGCATAAACCGAAAACCATGTTCTCATGAAATGAAAAACATTATTCAATGAAAACAAAACCAAAATCTAAAAACTTCTAGCTTCAACTGCCACCTTCAACCATCAACCTTCGTATAATAGATAATTATTTTAGATGTTCAATAATATCTTAGCGTATTTTGGATACATATTAGAAACTGAGACATGTTTGGTACAAGTTTTTTTTTGGGATTTTGAATGTTTCGGATTCAATCGGATATCTATTTAGGTTCAGATTTGAATAGTACCCTAACCCGAAATACCTAAAACAAAATACCACAAAACAAGATCTATTCAGTATTTATGTCGGCGGATCGGTTTGGATTTATTTTTATCGAATTGAGTTTGGTTCGGATTTTCGGATTCGGTTTATTTCTCCATTCCTAGTCAAGGTTATAATATTATACATTTCTACATAAACATATGTCTATCTTTATATTTTTTTTCTTCGCAACTTAGATCTTTCTGGTGAAATCTCAAAATTTATTTTTGCACATCTCCCATCTAATCTATTAAAATATAATCCTATTTTTATCTACCTAAGAAAGTTGATTTTAAATTTTGTACTCTTTCAAATTTGTTACTATGCTACCTTATATATTGCACCCTACGCTAACTAAATAATATAACCGGATTACTTAAAATAAACCAAAATCTAATCTACCAAAACCGGCTGTGACTATACATATATATAAAAACACTACTATTTATCTAATCTAACCCATAATTTAGTGGACATTACCACATATTCTTCAAATATAATTACATTCTTTATTATATGAGCCAAACAAACATCTCTCATATACAGCTTTTTCTATCGTCTATGTTTCTTCTTTTTGAAGATTGCTGGTTTTAGGGTTTTGGTTTCTGGGTTTTCTCGTGATTGGAAGAATGGCTATTTTATTTGGTCACTATTGTTTATATTGAAGGGTTTTTTTTGAATCTGAGGAAGAGGATAAAGTTGTATTCTTCTCTGGGTTGGTCGAAAGTGCTCACATTTTTACTTATTTGTTGCTGAGAACGATGGAACAAGATAAATAACGTTTTGTGTCTCTCTGGCTATCTTTCTCAGTCATGTTTCTTAAAGTATTTTCCTTTTGATGAATTTGAGTTGCTTTCTTGGATGTTTGTTTAACTTATGATGTTTCTTTACTTTGGTGATACATACACAACATGAAAGAGATAGAATTTTTAACTATATGATGATGCTAACCGTTATCAGGTTGTTGAAGTTATTGGGAAAGGAAGCTATGGAGTTCTTTGTGCAGCAGTTGATATGCACACGAGAAGAAAGTCGCTATGAAGAAGATTAATGATGTCTCCGAATATATCTCTGATACACTCTGTATCCTATGTGAGGTCAAGCTTTTCTGGCTCCTAAGGCACTCGAATATAGTTGAAATCAAAAACATCTTACTTCCACTGTTCAAGAGGGAGTTTAAAGACATTTATGTCGTCTTTGAGCAGATGGAATCAGACTTTCATCATGTCATCAAAGCTAACGAGGATTTGAAACGGGAACATCACCAGTTTTACCTTTATGAGGGCTTCGTGCCTTGAAGTATATGCATACATCATACATGCGGATTGTCAAATTCTTTCTCAAACTTTGCTATAATTAGTAAACTTATAATTAACTAGATTATGTCTGTTGTGCAGCTAATGTTTACCTCCATGATCTAAATTGAAGAACATACTGGCAAAAGCAAACTGCAAGTTGAAAGTCTGCAACATAACTAGCTAAGGACCGAATGAAACTTGGTGAGGATATACATAGTAAAACTTGGCGAGATTCGATGCGAGATTCGGTGAGATAAATAAAGGAGAAACTTCGCGAGGAGCTCCTATGTGAACCAATGAACAATATTGGACAAAGACACTACAGAGTTCTCTTTAATGAGGAAAAGTTTTCAAGCCTTCTTCAGTTATTTTTTTTTACTAATGTTCGGTAAGCTAGACAAAAGAAAGAAGAATGGAAAAGAAAATGGGCATGTAAACTCTATTGTACAATGCTTGCAATGTAATACAAGACTTATAAGAATGAAGGAAACAACAAAAGTTACCCATTCTGAGTCCCCAATCTTTTAAAAGACAAAGTTCATAATTTCGAGACATGCTCTTGATCTCATATCTGCCTACAAATAGTAGATGGTATACTTTTGTTATTTCAATAGTAATCAAAGGATGACTATTTTGAGCAGAAGTTTACCTGTCTAATAGTTGTACTTGCAGGTTATCTTGACAACCATCACTTGCGATAGCCAACTGAAACATATCGTGGCCTAAGAGAACTCAGAGATGGCCTAAAATCCTGTTGAAAAGAATTTGTGAAACTTAACCATGATTTCACTTTTTAAAATAAAATAGGAAAAATAAACCTAGAGAAAGAAAAAGCTTTGTTTATAAACTTGATTGACAAATGTTCAAGCAAAGTCATTTACTCCACACGTAAATCCAGAGTTCTTCTACCAAAATGATAACTTGCTCACTCTGGTTTTCTTGGAATTGAAAGAACTATTTAACTTCAGTTTAGCAAAGACCATAGGCCAGGGCACATGCCTTAAGGAACAAACCTGATGAAGCTGAGGCAGGGTGTGAATACCTTGCCTTGAGGAAGATAATATAATGTATACAAATTGATTTTTTTGTTGTGAAACAAGAGAATAAAATCTGCATGTTTCTGTATTTCATAAACATAAAGTGTGCCCTTTATATATATAGGGAATTACAAAAGAGAAAAGGAAAGATTACAAATATGGAAAGTCTAGAATATGGAAATAGTACAAATCATAAACCAATAAGGAAAAGGAAACTAGGGTTTCTCTCTCTCTCTCTCTCTCTCTAGGTCGCCGGCTCTCTCTCTCTCTCTAGTATAGGCTGGTTATGGACATCCACAATATGATTTATAACACTCCCCATTGGATGTCATATCCATACAGAGTTTGTAATACGCTTTAGATGTTGCCTCATTAAAACCTTACCAGGAAAACCCAGTAGGACATAACCATGGTGAAGGAAAAAGAGTACGACACTTATTACTCCCCATGTTATGAACATCACTGAAGGTCTTTCAAACTACGCATCCCAATCTGATGCGTGAGCTTCCTGAACGTGCAAGTCGGAAGTGATTTGGTGAGCATGTGGGCTGAGTTGTCACTGGAACGCACTTGGACCACTTGGACCTCTCCAGCTTTCTGTAACTCGTGAGTGAAGAAGAACTTGGGCAGGATGTGCTTCGTCCTGTCTTCTTTGATGTAGCCGTCTTTGAGCTGAGCAATGCACACAGCATTGTCCTCATACATCACGGTTGGTGCATCCTGGCCTTCGGACATCCCACAATCAACTCGTATGTCGTTGGTAATGGACTGTAACCACACACACTCGCGGCTGGCCTCATGAATGGCTAAGATCTCCGAGTGATTAGACGAAGTGGCCGCTACCGTTTGCTTCATGGAACGCCATGATATGGCTGTTCCACCATGTGTGAAAACATAGCCTATCTGTGATCGAGCATTGTGTGGATCCGAAAGATAAGCTGCATCAGCAAAACCAACTAAACCTTCTTTGTTTTGGTTAGTATAAAATAGACCCAAGTCTTTCGTTCCTTGCAGGTAACGAAGAACATGTTTAATTATAGGGGTCGAAAATGGTTACGACGAAGTTAACGTCCAAATCCCCGCAAAATACAAGTATGTCTCTCCGCAACAAACCATGCTCGGTCAAGAAAACGTTGCAACGTATGTTCCCGAGATAAAGCTTCGTTCGAATTCTATTTAGATCAAACATAAGCCATCAGAAACATACCCTTCGATGCTATCTCCCGAAGACCGTAGTAAACTCATTTCATGTTTCCCGCCATTCTAAGTCATCGATCAAACTTTACGGTAAAAACCGTGGAAAGTTCGTTCTTTATCGAAAAAAGCCGTAATAAACGCTTCGAGTCAGAAGACAGCCCAAAGGGACCTAAGACATGACTCGAGGCCCAACTTACGATTTCTTAACCAACAACCCGTGAGCCGCATGACGGTTTACGCTTGGTTCGCAAGGAAAGATAAATGTCAAGTTTCCGCGGATAAATACAAAATTTTGAAGATAAATACGAAGATCGGAAAAAATGAAATATCTCCATTTTTATGCTATGACGACTTAAGGGCAGAAGAGGAAAAGCGTAAACCGACCTAGGAGCCAGTATATAAGGAGTCCTAGGCGAGAGGCATGGGAAGAGACTTTTTTCGGAGAAAACTTAGCACTTAGAGCGATTTAGGCATATTTTTGTTTCTGTTATTTTGAGCTACGACTCAATTAGGTTTAGCCGTCTTAGGGTTGCTAGAACTAGGAATCTCGCCGACAGCTCTCGAGCCCAGGCTTATACCTTGTTGTAAACGCTCATACGCAAATTCGGAATAAGACCTCTTTTTGCTCTCTTTTACGATTTCATACAACTTATCATTGTTATCTCGTGTTTTGATTGCTTAGCATGTGGTATTAACATATCTCCGGGACCTCTGGGAAATTAGGGTTTTCCTAGTTTCCTAATTTAAACGGAAATTGACAGTGCGAATTTCGGTTCCCACATTAATCTCGTTCCAGTGCCTTTGGGTCGGACAAGAGCTAAACCTAGATAGTAGGTTCACGGCAAAGCATATATCAGGCCGTGTGTGACTTGCCAAATACATTAAAGGTCCTATGGCACAGAGATATAGCATTTCGGGACCAAGGACATCTTCATCGTCCATCGTGGGACGGAAGGGATCAGTGTCCAGGCCGAGGGACCTCACGACCATGGGGATAGACAATGGGTGTGAGTCGGCCATGTTGAATCTCTTGAGTACTTTTTCTGTATATGCCATTTGATGCACAAAGATTCCATCATTAATATACTCACGTTGTAATCCTAAACAGAATTTCGTTTTTCCTATATCTTTCATATCGAATTCTTTCTTAAGATATTCAACTGTTTGGAAAAATCTCTCCAGAGGTTCCTAGGATATTCAGATCATCAACCTACACTGCTATGATCACAAAGCTCTTATTGTCGAATTTCTTTATGAATATGCAGGGACTGATCGGATCATTTCTATATCCCTCTTTCACTAGGTACTCACTTAGTCTATTGTACCACATTCGACCCGATTGTTTCAATCCATAAAGAGATTTATTCAACTTTATACAATGTTGTTCTCGAGAACTCTCTTTGTTTTTCAATTCAATACCCACTGGGACTTTCATATAAATTTCATTATTCAGTGGACCATATAAGTATGCAGTTACTACATCCATTAACCGCAAGTCTAAGTTTTCTCTTATAGCCAGACTTATCAGGAATCTAAAAGTAGTAGCATCTACAACAGGGGAATATGTCTCCTCATAATCGATTCCTGGTCTCTGTGAGAATCCTTGTGCAACAAGCCATGCTTTATATCTCACGACTTCACCATGTTCATTTCATTTCCTCACAAAGAACCATTTGTATCTAACTGGTTTGACATCATATGGTGTTCGGATTATAGGACCGAAAAACACCTCTCTTCTTTAAAGAGTTTAATTTCACGTTTATAGCTTCTTTCCATTTGATCCAATCTGATCGTTGAGTGCACTCATAAATAGACGTGGGTTCATGATCCTCATTTAAATCCATAAGTTCAAATGCTACCTTGTATGCAAATATATCATCAATGTCGACATTGTTTCTGTTTCATTGTATTCCAGACAAGACATAATTTATTGAGATCTCTGTGGGAACCGAAATTCGCACTGTCGATTTCCGTTTAAATTAGGAAAGTAGGAGAACCCTAGTTTCCCAGAGGTCCCGGATATCTGCTAATACCACACGCTAAGCAATCAAAACACGAGATAACAACGATAAAGTATAAGAAATCGTAAAAAAGGGACAAAGAGAAGTCTTATTCCGAATTTGCGTATGAGCGTTTACAACAAGGTATAAGCCTGGGCTCGAGAGCTGTCGGCGAGCTTGGCTCGAGCTCGGTCGCTACGTAAAGACCGAGCGGAACGGACGCTACGTAGCGACCGAGCGAAACGGACGCTCGAGCTCGGAACACGCGTTTGGTCGTTGCGTAGCGACCTATTTTGAGCTCTTGTCCAATGTCTCGTGAATGTGTTTTCTCCGCAAGATTCTTCGTAAAAATAAATCTTTTTCGAAGATTTATTTTTCGTAAAAACGTTCATGCCGATTTTTACGGACTTTCAGACATTGATTCCGTCGTGACCGATTTTGACCCCAACAGTTAGCCCCCCACTACAAGAAAACACATGCTTAACGACGAAAATTAACGAGGAAAAACAATCCTCGTAAATTTGCGTCGAGTTTACGACGAATTTACGTGAAAAACTAAAGTCATCGTTATTTCCTCGTAACGTAACGACAAAACTGTTTCGTCGTAAAGTGGATGTAACTTTACGAGTATTTTACGAGGAAAAACAATTTCCTCGTAAATACGACGTAAACTTTGCGTGGTATTTACGAGGGAATAGTTTACGTGTATTTAGCGAGGAAATTTTTGAATCCACCAACTTCATAGGTGTTACACGTTTTTTTTGCCCACCTAATTAATTTTCGTCGTAAATTCATAGCAAAATTACAACTACCAGATTCGAATTTTCCTATAAATATGGATGTTTGAACATCATTTTAAACACACCAACAACAAAAAACGTGAAAGAAAAAAAAATGGCTGGCTCCGGGAATATTTACGAGTTGCGGAAGTGGATGTATATGCATAGAGATGCTAACGGGAGAGTGACGAAAGAATACCTTGCGGGTCTGGAGACATTTATGCATCAAGCAGATTCAACACCGCTCGCCCAAGAAAGTGGTAAGATGTTCTGTCCTTGTCGGAAATGCAACAATTCGAAACTGGCAAACCGTGAAAATGTTTGGAAGCATTTAATAAATAGAGGTTTCACGGCAAATTACTATATCTGGTTTCAACATGGAGAAGGTTTTAATTATGATCAGAATGAAGCTAGTAGTAGTAATAGCAATTTTCAGGAAAAAGAACCGGTTGATCATCATTTGCATAATGAACATAGTTACCATCAGGAGGAGATGGTAGATTATGATAGGGTTCATGATATGGTAGCTGATGCATTCGTAGCTCATGATGAAGATGAAGAACCTAATATAGATGCAAAAAAGTTTTACGAAATGTTAAACGCGGCGAATCAACCACTTTACAGTGGTTGTAGAGAAGGTCTCTCTAAATTGTCGTTAGCTGCTAGAATGATGAATATTAAAACTGATCACAATCTACATGAAAGTTGCATGAACGAATGGGCGGACTTGTTTAAAGAGTACTTGCCGGAAGACAATGTGTCTGCTGATTCTTATTATGAGATTCAGAAACTGGTTTATAGTCTTGGGTTGCCTTCGGAGATGATAGATGTTTGCATCGACAACTGCATGATCTATTGGGGAGATGATGAGAAGCTAGAAGAATGTCGATTCTGCAAGAAGCCACGATTCAAGCCGCAAGGACGAGGACGTAATAGGGTACCGTACCAAAGGATGTGGTACCTACCAATTACAGACAGATTGAAAAGATTGTATCAATCAGAGCACACTGCTGGAAAGATGAGATGGCATGCCGAGCATACTCAGACGGATGGTGAGATGACTCATCCATCAGATGCAAGAGCCTGGAAACATTTCAACAAAGTACATCCAGATTTCGCTAGCAATATCCGGAATGTGTATCTCGGATTATGCACAGATGGATTTAGTCCGTTCGGAATGTCAGGGAGACAATATTCATTGTGGCCAGTCTTTCTTACTCCATACAACCTGCCACCGGAGATGTGCATGCAACGGGAGTTACTATTCTTGACCATATTAATACCTGGTCCGAACCATCCAAAAAGGTCCCTGGATGTTTTCCTACAACCACTGATAAAAGAGTTGAAGGATTTGTGGTCAACAGGGGTGAGGACGTATGACTGTTCAACGAAGACGAATTTTACGATGCGAGCGATGCTTTTGTGGACCATAAGTGATTTCCCTGCCTATGGGATGTTGTCTGGATGGACTACACATGGGAGATTAGCTTGTCCATATTGTAATGGAACGACAGATGCGTTTCAACTGAAGAATGGTAGGAAGACAAGTTGGTTTGATTGTCACCGTCGATTTCTTCACATTGGCCATCCTTACCGAAGAAACAAGAATTTGTTTAGGCACAAAAGGGTTGTGAGAGACACTCCTCCTCCATATCTAACTGGAGAACAAATTGAAGCGCAAATCGACTACTACGGAGCTAACGAAACAGTTCGTTGGGGTGGTAATTGGCATGTCCCTCGTAATATGCCAGATTCTTACGGTGTTCATCACAACTGGCACAAGAAGAGTATATTTTGGGAGTTGCCATATTGGAAGGATCTTCTTCTGCGCCACAACCTCGATGTGATGCATATAGAGAAGAATTTCTTTGAGAACATCATGAATACAATATTGAATGTCCCAGGGAAGACAAAAGACAACATAAAATCGAGGTTGGACTTGCCGGATATTTGCTCAAGAAGCGAGTTACATATTAAAAGCAATGGACAAGTTCCCGTTCCGATATTCAGATTATCTTCAGAAAAAAAGTCGGTGTTGTTCAACTGGGTGGCATCAGAAGTGAAGTTCCCCGATGGGTATGTTTCGAATCTCTCTAGATGTGTTGAAAAGGGTCAAAAGTTCTCCGGGATGAAGAGTCATGATTGTCATGTATTTATGCAACGACTACTGCCCTTTGCATTTGCGGAGCTACTTCCAACAAACGTACATGAAGCACTTGCAGGTACGTAGTGTATTATATCACAATAATTTACAAAATAATATATGACTAACAATGTGTTTAATTTTTTTTCGAATATAAAAGGCATTGGAACATTTTTCAGGGATCTGAGCGCACACACTCTTAAAGAAGAAGTCGTGGAACAGCTTCAGGAGAACATTCCCATCTTATTGTGCAACTTGGAGAAGATATTTCCTCCCGGATTTTTTGACGTCATGGAGCATCTAGCTGTCCACCTCCCATATGAGGCATTGCTTCGTGCACCTGTACATTACGGATGGATGTATCAGTATGAGCGAGCCATGAAATATTTGAAGGGAAAAGCAAAGAACCTCGCCAAAGTTGAAGGTTCTATAATTGCTGGAAGTTTGACGGAAGAAGTTTCTCACTTCACATCGTACTACTTTGCGTCAAAAGTACGTACACGGAGAAGAGCTCCAAGAAGATATGATGATGGTGGTGTTGCGCCAACATATGCAGTTGCTGGTGTTCCAGACATCTTTAGCCAGATTGGGCGACTCGGTGGAAAGTCTAAAGAGGTTTGGTGGTCGAGTGAACAAGACGCTCATAGTGCACACACCTATATTCTACTCAATTGCGAAGATCCATTGATGCGTTATTTTGAAAGGTAACATATATTGACACTTCGAAACACATATAAGTATAATTAATTGTATAATTGCGAGAGATTCATTCCTATAAAATGTGATTTTACAGCCTATTTGTTTCTCAAGTCGAAGAAACATTTCCTGGTATATCCACAAGTGACGTAGACAAAAGGAAAGATCAACACTTCATTAAGTGGTTGCGGAATCAGGTATTAACTAAAAAAAATTTCATACATTATCTGTATTTCATTAACATTCTCTTTATTTTTGCAGGTTGATTATGACGACGACGATGCAGATTATCCTAAGTGGTTACACGAAGTAATTCAATCTCCACTTGTAAAGGTCACCACATCACAGATGTATTTCACACGAGACTATACTTTTCATACATATGACTATGGTAGACAGCGGGCGACCAGTAACTATGGAATATGTGTGAAAGGGGAAACAGATTTCTACGGGATCTTGACGGAGATTATTGAAGTCGAATTTCCAGGGATACTGAAGCTGAAATGCGTCCTCTTCAAATGTGAATGGTTCGACCCCGTCGTCAACAGAGGTGTTCGGTCTAACAAATTCGGTGTAGTTGATGTCAACGGTGGAAGAAGGTACAACAAATTCGAGCCTTTCATCTTAGCTTCACAAGCAGACCAAGTTAGCTTCCTTCCATACCCTCGGATGAGAGATTCAGGTATAAATTGGTTAGCAGTGATCAAAGTTACACCTCGAGGACGAATCATCAGTGGAGAAGAACCACCATTGCAAGAAGAACAGATAAATGAAGTCGAGGAACCTGAACAAGAAATTGATGACATCCTTCTCATTGATCCGCATAATCACGAGTACGAAGATCTTACCGATGATGCCACAGACGAAGCTGTTGAAGACGAGTTTAATGAAAATGATGATGTTTCTAGTGATGACGAGAATGTCGATGTATCCGATTGATGTATTTGTTTTATGAATAAGATGAGGGAGTTTGTTTTATGAATAAGATAATGTGAGGTTTGTTTTATGAATAAGGGAATGCTGGGAGTTTGTTTTATGAATAAGCAAATGTGGGAATTGTGGTTTGGAATAGAAATAAAGATGAGGTTTGGAATATATGAAGTAGAAAATAAGGAATATGGGGTTTGGGGGTTTCGGATTCTAGGGATTTAAACATAACACTCGTTAATTCCACAAACAAAAAATCGTCGTAAAGGACTCGTAGGTCAACGAGGAAATAACGACGAAATATAAAAAAAAAGAACGCGGGACTCGTTAATTCCACGTAGGACAAAATCGTCGTAAATACCAAGTACGATGAATTCGTCGTAAAAACCACGTAGGATGAAATCGTCGTAAATACCACGTAGGATGAATTCGTCGTAAAAACCACGTAGGATGAAATCGTCGTAAATACCACGTAGGATGAATTCGTCGTAAAAACCACGTAGGATGAAATCGTCGTAAATACCACGTAGGATGAATTCGTCGTAAAAACCACGTAGGATGAAATCGTCGTAAATACCACGTAGGATGAATTCGTCGTAAAAACCACGTAGGATGAAATCGTCGTAAATACCACGTAGGATGAATTCGTCGTAAAAACCACGTAGGATGAAATCGTCGTAAATACCACGTAGGATGAATTCGTCGTAAAAACCACGTAGGATGAAATCGTCGTAAATACCACGTAGG
>NC_027750.1:38000107-38000279 GCF_000695525.1 Brassica oleracea var. oleracea
GTTCCGAGAGCGACATCGTCTTATGGTCAGCGACGGGATGATGAAGTCACGGAGCTGCGTAGAGAGTCCGCTCAGCTGCGTAACGAGTTGACCGCGACTAAATCTCGTATGGGTGGAGTTGAGGACTTCTTGGACGTTATTGCGGCCACAAATCCGGAATGGGAGTCCATGT
>NC_027750.1:38000473-38001999 GCF_000695525.1 Brassica oleracea var. oleracea
GGTGCGCTGGGTTTAGGGTAAGACCTAGGTTTACTCCTGGTTTTAGAGGGTACGAAGACTAATTCGACTTACGTATCCCGTTTCAGTTTCATCCTGATTCCATACCGATTTAAAGTCCGCGATAGGTTCTCGGCTTATACGACTTGTATGGTTGGAACCGAGCATCTCTCCAAGGACAATTTTTAAGCCTCCTGGAAGTGCTGACCAAAAATTTTGGGTTTCTTTTATAGCGCTATTATCCTTGTGTCGGATGTACGAGAGTCATCTCCACGAGATGGCTAAGTCTGTTTAGGACTTTAAGAGTTCGTTGTGATCAGCAACAAACTTAATGGTAAAAAATACCGTTTCGAGTCTTCGCGAAGGTTATGTTTTGAGAAGATGTTAGTGCGTATGACTGTCTGGTCTTCCAAGAAAGTGTTTTTATCGAGGAAAGAAATTTCGTCGAAGAACAAATCTTCAGGCGTCTGCGACGTCTCGTGAGGCTGAAGATTTGTTATTCTTTCGTATGCCGCATTTCGCTACGTAGCGACCGAGCTGTGTGCGTACTCGGTCGCTACGTAGCAACCGAGCTGTGTGCGTGCTCGGTCGCTACGTAGCGACTGAGCTGTGTAATAAATTTGCTGTGCTTCCTTTTTCCGCGATTAACCTAGGGGTTTTCTGCGGTTTTTGGGAGAACAAGTTTTACCCTTCTGAAAATTTTTCGGAAAACGTGTTTTGGTAAAACCGTTACGCATTGAAACTTCTTTAGCTCGGAAATGAGCCAAACTTACGGGATTTGATAAAATTTATCATTTTCCTTTATGTTTAGACAGAGATATCGCAAGCTCGTTTCGTAGCACTTCCTGTTGGCGAAAAGTCGCGGCTAGGTTTTTTTCGATTTTTTTTAGGCACTATGGCGTTTACGTAATCGTTGGCCATAGGTGCAGTGGCAGCTGGGGTTGTCTTACCAGCGTTGTTGCGAACTGCGATTTTTTCTTTCGTGTTTCCAGGCATTGTTTTGATCAAGCGTTTTGTGGCTAAGAGTTAGATTGATCCGTACCCCCCCCCTCCTTCTAGTGCCAAACTGTGGGAACCGAAATTTGCACTGTCGATTTCCGTTTAAATTAGGAAAGTAGGAGAACCCTAGTTTCCCAGAGGTCCCGGATATCTGCTAATACCACACGCTAAGCAATCAAAACACGAGATAACAACGATAAAGTATAAGAAATCGTAAAAAGGGGCAAAGAGAAGTCTTATTCCGAGTTTGCATATGAGCGTTTACAACAAGGTATAAGCCTGGGCTCGAGAGCTGTCGGCGAGATTCCTAGTTCTAACAACCCTAAGACGGCTAAACCTAATTGAGTCGCAGCTCAAATAACAAAAACGGAAAGTTGCATAATTGCTCTAAGTGCTAAGCTTCCTCTGAAAAGTTCTCCCTCCATGCCTCTTGCCTAGGACTCCTTATATACTGGATCCTAGGTCGATTTACGCTTTTCCACTTCTGCCCTTAAGCCGTCGTAGCATAAAAATGGAGATATTCCATTTTT
>NC_027750.1:38002094-38028080 GCF_000695525.1 Brassica oleracea var. oleracea
TGTTGGTTAAGAAATCATAAGTTGGGCCTCGAGTCATGTCTTAGGTCCCTTTGGGCCGTCCTCTGACTCTAAGCGTTTATTACGGCTTCTTTCGATAAAGAACGAACTTTCCGTGGTTTTTACCGTAAAGTTTGTTCGATGACTTAGAATGGCGGGAAACATGAAATGTGTTTTCTACGTTCTTCGGGAGATAGCATCGAAGGGTAGACGAGAATGCATGGACTAATGTCGTATCGACGTTTCGGAAGAGCTCGGTCGCTACATAGCGAGCGAGCGGAACGGACGCTCGGTCTCTACGTTGCGACCTTTTTCGAGCTCTTGTCCGATGTCTCGTGAATGTGTTTTCTCCGCAAGATTCTTCGTAAAAATAAATCTTTTTCGAAGATTTATTTTTCGTAAAAACGTTCATGCCGATTTTTACGGACTTTCAAACATTGATTCCGCCGTGACCGATTTTGACCCCAACAGTTAGCCCCCCCAGCTCGTTAGAAACATGCTTAACGACGAAAATTAACGAGGAAAAACAATCCTCGTAAATTTGCGTCGAGTTTACGACGAATTTACGTGAAAAACTCGTAATCTAACTCTGTGTGAACTGCTATATCCATGATCTGTTTCGAGAGTTTTCCGCAGTGTGTAAATCTTGCGGGATTTCTGAAGACGCTCGAATATTGGCAAAGAGACAAATATTGGGATCTCATATCAAGGTTTTTGATACTATGCCTAGAGATGTTAGAGACCAGTGTGCTCGAGCTCGGTCGCTACGTAGCGACCGAGCGGAACACGTGTTCGGTCGTTGCGTAGCAACCTTTTTCGAGCTCTTGTCCGATGTCTCGTGAATGTGTTTTCTCCGCAAGATTCTTCGTAAAAATAAATCTTTTTCGAAGATTTATTTTTTGTAAAAACGTTCATGCCGATTTTTACGGACTTTCGGACATTGATTCCGTCGAGACTGATTTTGACCCCAACAATCTCATTATTATCAGGACCATCAGTACCATGAAGCTTGGCGTACCAAGCATCAGTGTTTGGTACATAAGGATCGGCCGCGTCTAGGGCCTTAGGCTTGAACACGACTATGTCTCGGGTTTTCAGATCAGCCGCGGCCGTGTCTCGGATATCCTTACCCTCGGTTTCATTTTCAGCACCTTTCTTTGTTTTCCGAGGGTTCTTATCTTTTGAACCTATTGGTCTACCACATTTCAATTGTTGTCTAGTCTATGTAGCAACTTGATTGTGTCCCTCTTGAACATCAATTCGTATTGGTGCGTTAGCAGCTGGTATATATGACTTAGTCACTCTTTTCGGGTCAGCAAAGGAATCTGTCAATTGATTAGCTAGATTTTGTAAATGTATTATCTTTTGGACTTCTAAATCACATTCCTGAGTCCGAGGATCTTGCCAAGATAAGGATGTTTGATTCCATATAATTTATTTTACCAGCTTATTATTATCTCCCCCTAATGTTTGATGTTCGGATTCATCAAAATGATAATCCGCGTATCTGGCCTTAAATAAATCACCTGTAGTTGGCTCAAGATACTTAATAATCGTGGGAGAATCAAATCCAATATATATCCCCATCCTCCATTGAGGTCTCATCTTTGTTCTCTGTGGTGGAGGAATTGAAACATAAACGGCACAACCGAATATCTTAAGATGGGATATGTCTGGCTCATGACCCGTAAGCAATTGTGATGGGGAATATTTATGTTCACTAGATGGCCTGATGCGTATGAGCTCGGCTGCGTGAAGGACGGCGTGTCCCCATGCAGAAACCGAAAGCGTTGACTTCATAAGCAACGGTCTAGCAATGAGCTGTATGCGTTTTATAAATGATTCGGCCAAGCCGTTCTGTGTATGTACATGTGCCACGGAGTGTTCCACAGTTACCCCCATGGACATACAGTAATCATTAAACGCTTGGGAAGTGAACCCACCAGCATTGTCAAGACGTATGGTCTTTAAAGGAAAATCTGGAAAATGAGCTCGTAATCGAATTATCTGAGCAAGTAACCTTGCAAATGCCAAGTTGCGGGTCGACAGGAGACATACATGCGACCATCTCGTGGACGCATCAATAAGAACCATGAAATATCGAAATGTCCCACAAGGTGGGTGTATTGGTCCACAAATGTCTCCTTGTATTCTTTCGAGAAAGTTTATCGTTTCCTTAGTGACTTTAACTGGCGATGGCCTAACGATGAGTTTCCCTTTTGAACATGCCACACACGTTAAGTGCTTTGGGATAACTCATTTTTCTTTAAGTGTATGGCCATTGGTGTTCGAGATGTACGCATCATGGTCGAACCGGGATGGCCAAGCTGGTCGTGCCATAGAGTGAAATTGTCGATGGTCTGTTTGTTAAACGTGGCATTTACCTCGATCATACTGACTTTGGTATGGTAAAGACCAGTAGAGAGTGCAGGTATAGATTCTAAAACTTTCTTATTGCCTTGGGCGATTTCTATGATCTGAAGGAACTCTTTGTTTCCTTCGCCCTTAGTTTTTATATGAAAATAATCCATTCGAATTTCTTTAAAACTTAATATTCTCTTAGAGCTGGGTGAATACAAGGCATCTGTTATCTCAAGATACATACCCATAGGAACCAGGATGTTAGCCTGGTTGTGACCCTCTATGAGACTAGCTATACCCGCAATGGTCGAGATGTTGGCGTTTTTTAGTGTTAGATTTATGAAGTATCTTTTGTCTCTTAAGATCGTGTGGCTTGACACACTGTCCACTACCTTGTTATCATTCATTTCTAAAACAAGATTTATAGGATGATACTTAGAGACTTCATTTATAAAATCATTCATTTATTATTAAGTTTTAGTAAAACAAGTTAAAAAAAATAACAACATAGAACAAAGAACACAAAGGTTTAGATCACAAATGTCGAAATCAATCTTCAGTCTTTTAGACAATCTGAAGTTTCATATTCCATAAGATCGTCTTGGTCATTATTGAAATCATCTTCACCATCTTGATATGTCATGTGGGTTCAGGATTCTTCCCTTTCAAACTCTCTTGATAGAGGTCAACTAGATGTTTGGGAGTCCTACATGTCTTAGCCCAGTGATTGCCCATACCACATCTATGGCACACGGATTTGCTTGAATTGGTCGAGTGTTGAGGTTTGAATGAAGTTCCACAGCCTCGACCATGACCTCATCCAGACGAGTGTCCTTGGCCACGGTCTCGACCATGGTCTCAACCATACTGATTTCCTCGCCCGTGGCCGCCAAATGAGCTTCGACCACGGCCACGTCCATGCTATTTTCCACGACCACGGCCGTGTTGGCCATTAGATTGGACGTGATTTGCTTCTTTCTTGGCTTCAGTGGTTGTGTGTGCTTCAGGTGGTGTGGTTGATCCAGGAGGTCTCCTTTCACTGTTTCTCATCAACAATTCATCGTTTTGCTCAGCGAGCAATAGACAAGAAATAAGATTAGCATAAGTCGTGAAGCCCTTCTCTCGGTACTGTTGTTGTAACAGCACATTGCTTGTGTGGAAGGTGGAAAAGGTTTTCTCAAGCATATCCTTATCCGTTACATTCTCACCACACAGTTTCAATTTCGAAACAATCTTAAACAGTGCCGATTTATACTCTTCCACGGACTTATAGTCCTGGATCTTGAGATTCCTCTAATCGTACAGAGCCTTTGGTAAGATCACCGTTCTCTGGTGATCATATCTTGCTTTCAATTCTGTCCAAAGATCTAATGGATTCTCAATGGTCAGATACTGATCTTTGAGACTCTCAGTTAGATGATGGCGAATAATCAAGATGGCTTCATATCGATCTTTCTCACTAGCATTATTGTCCTCGGTGATACACTCACCGAGTCCCTTGGATTTTAGGATGATCTTAGCATCAAGCACCCATTGTAAATAATTATCTCCAGAGAGATTTAGGGCAGCAAAATCCAAGTTGTTGATTTTCGACATCTGAAATCATATGTTTTATAATTTAGTTTTAAAAGTTTTCATGTCAATGCATACAAGACAATCAGTTGTGCAAATTGGTCACATGACCAAACGGATATGATGCATTCAGTTCATACGATTTTGCATGCATGATAAGCTAACAAGCCGCACAGCCAAACAATCCGAACATGCATGATGCAAGACAAGCGGATATGGTCACACGACCAAACGGATATGATGCATGATAAGCCGCACGGCTACGAGATATGTTCAAAGCAATTCGGTTTCTAGATATGATCATTGTGTAATTGCAATCCTAGCATAGACGGTTTCTAAGGATTCATGAAAGTAACCGCGAACAAACAATCAAGCAGCATGTGATTCATGCAATCGGTTTATACATTATATATTATTAGGGTTTCGGTTTCAATGGTTTCAATCATTCAACCTAGTCTAGCAATACGATTTCTATATGATCTTTATGCAATCGGTTTCATCAATTCAAACAACCAAATTTAAGTATGAGTTTAACAATCTTAGCATATGGTTCTATGTGATCAAATTCAGATTCGGAACATTCAATCTCAAACAATCAAATTCGATTTCAAAATCGAATCAAGCAATCAAATAGTTTCGGTTTCAAGTATTAGGGTTTAGTTGAAATCGATCATGGTTATTAGTATTAGGGTTTCGATTTTGATCTTAGATCATTGGGGTTTTTGAGATTCAAAACCATTAAGGTTTCGATTTTAATTGATCAAACAATCAATCTCGATTAGGGTTTGGATCTATTACGTTATGGTTTTGATTTCAACACATATGTTATACGATTAGGGTTTATCGTTTTTATGGTTTCAATTTATATCAAACAATCAATATTCGATTATGGGTTCTTATTAAGGTTTCGAATTACCTTAACCTCAAGTAGGGTTGAATGGACCACCAAGGAGAGAAGAACCGCGAGCTGATTGTTGAGATTGGGACGCGAGTGAGCTGGAACGAGATCGCGTGCTGGAACGGACTGAGACGTCTGTTGCGAGCGTGCTGATTGCTGATCAGGAACGCGAGCTGAAGCTGAGATCGTCGGATGAGAGCTGTCCAAGCTGAGATCACCGTGAGATGGAACTGATCAGGACACGAACAGGCTTGGATCGGGAACACGAGCTGGAACAAGGGACGCGATCATGATTAGGGTGTTCGCCGGCTAGAGTTTATCGCCGAGGGCTTTTAGGTTCGATTTTGTTTAGCTTAGGGTTCTTAGAGAATCGTGCTGATAACGTGTTGTGAAACTAAAGAATAGAATTTGTATGTTTATGTATTTCATAAACATAAAGTGTGTCCTTTATATATATAGGGAATTACAAAAAAGAAAAGGAAAGATTACAAATATGGAAAGTATAGAATATGGAAATAGTATGAATCATAAACCAATAAAGAAAAGGAAACTATGGTTTTTCTCTCTCTCTCTAACCGCCGGCTCTCTCTCTCTCTAGGGCGCCGCGCCGACTCTCTTTCTCTAGTATGAGCTGGTTATAGACATACACAATATTATTTATAACATTTTTTTATTTATATTTGAAGGGTGTTACTTTATTGTATCTGATTATGAATTTTTTTGTACTAAAATTAGACAAAGATACATTAGTATGTATTGATAACTCATAACAAAATATATTATATATAAAAACATAAAAAACTATATATTAATGTCTAATAAAATACATGAATAAGACACCATAAATTTACAATAAATACAGTCAAAATGTAAGCAATATATTCAAAATATTTACTACAAAACTATAGTTAGACACATAAAAATGAATACATAGCCATCTATTTAGCTAGAAATAAAAATAACCCGTGCACAACTAGAAATAAAGTATAACTGCAAAAACCGAACTAAAAACCAAAATAGCAAAACCTAAACCAAACCAAACTCAAATTCATAAATAACTAAACAATTATTATATTATTGAATCAAAAACTAAAATTCACAACCAACCGAAATCAAACCGAAAACTAAAAAATACAACCTAGACGCAAACCAAAATTTATAAAATAAAAATTATGAAATTTTGATTTATAAATATAAATAATTCCGCGCAAACCGTGCAGATCAGAATTAGTGTATGTATAAAGTCGGTCTAGACCATAAGCAAAAAATCCAGTGTTTTACATATTTTATTTCAAAATAAAGTCAAAAGTAAGAATTTTAACAAAAAAAATAAAATATTTTGGGGATGCAATCAAAACTTCATGATTTTATATTTTGTTTTTCATTCTATTTTAAAGTAAATATGAAATAGAGTTAGAAATGCTATAAAAAATTTCATGATTTTGTATTTTGATTATTATTTATTTTTCATTATATTTTAAAGTAAATGGAGTAATATTAGAGGTGCTAACTTCATGATTTAAAACGATAATTTTTTTTTATAGTGAATAACAAAGACACAAGCACTGGGCATTAAGAAAAAAAATTAAACTGTCGGACCGGCTCTGGCCTCGTCAAGTTCACTGTTTTCGTGATTTGATATTGTTACATAACAAATATAAATTAACCTGCATTTAATTTAACATTATTTTGATATTTAAAATTTATTAACCGGTAACAACAACTCGATAATAACCGGAGAGAAAAAAGAGAGGAAATGCGTGGGCAACGATTTTAAGCTAAAACGGGTCAGAAGTAGCTTTGGTAGCTAGTAGACATATGTATCATTAAAGGCCGAGTGACCAACATATTTGGCTGCTCATGTATCCACCTGAAGATATCAACAATAATCAACAAATTAAACTGTCTCTCGAGATCGAACATGTAGGTCACAAACCAGGTTTTCGAGAGAATTTAGAGAGGTCATACCGAGCTCGCACGCTTTTCCGTAGGCTCACCAGAATCGTTTACCGGAGTGAATTTCCCAGCAGCTGCTGGTAAGTCATCTTCGTCCTTCTTAGCGGGCACATACCATATATTAACACTATGTGGGCGTAAAAGGAATGAACGCACATAGTTCTCATAAACATAAGCAGCGCCGCTCAAGCCCGGTAACACCAACCAAGAAATTAGTGCTAGCTTGGCGTATGGCCATATCGGGATCCTGATATTATACCACGAACCTCGAAAACTTTCATTAGTCCATTATAAAAGAAGAAACTTGCACACTACCAAAAGTGAGTTCTTAAGACTGTTTAAAAGGATGTGGATGCCTCTTTAGGCTATTTTTGAACTTACCATTCGATGAGTCCGTAGAAAGTGAGCTCAAAGAGTTTGATAAGTGAATAAAGAGCCCAATAAGTGAGCCATTGCTTGTCGTCTCCATGGGCTCCCGACTCTATTGCCCTCACTGATGCGTATCTGAATTCAAGTATAGACCGGTAATGACTTAAGTGAAACACGTATTTTGAGATTTGACAAACTCTCAGGCGAGTAAATTAGATGGAGAAAGGTATATTTGACTTACAGGGGATAAAGCAAGCTAATAATAGGTCTGCACACACAACCACATGCAACAAAAAAAAAGAATCAAATCAATGGGAAAACTAAAACGAGAAAATGGCTACGCTATGTGTTAGTTATTCATTTTACCCAGCGATACCGTCGAAGTTCTTAAGGATGATCTTCACCAAATTTCCAATACCGGAACTCATTTTTGGCGTCGACTTTTGATTGTTTCTTTTTTTTGCTTTGTTTGTTTGTAATTTTTTGGACAAGAGATTACTCTGATATGAAGGAAGTTGGGCTAGAGACACGTGTCCATAACTATGAGAGGAGTCGACAAAATCGAGCCACGCGGCTTGATTTGGAAGCCTAATAACTTAGTCATGGCTGGTTTTTAATTTGGTTTTATGACCGTTCGATTTTCATCAATTCGCTATTTTGGTGGATTTCATTATTTCAATTGGCAAGTCGTGTTTGTAGGAGATGAATTAAATAACAGGCCCTAATCCAGCCAGTTGGATTAGTTTGGTCGGTTCAGCGGCTAAAGACGTCAGCTCGACCTTAGAATATTTTTAGCCGATCGACTAAACCGATCGAAGTACCCGGTTTGGAGGAAACTTTGCCCAGATCCGTATACTTGGCCTCTCGCATCAAAGCCCAAAGAGGTACGAAATTAGTGCATCAAAGACAAGGAACCTATAAAAAAGAAAGAGGAAGCAACAAGAAGAATACTTTTAGATTTTACACACTGAGCGGCTAGATCTAGAGTTTTAGTTATCTCTTTGATCTTGTTGCTTTGAGCCTTAGGAACTGTCTTTCTCGCTTTTCTGTCGTTCTTGTAACCCTTTGGTTCAAATCTAATAAAACGTCTTTAGTCATCCTATCTCCGAGTTCTTTCAACCTAGTCGACTGAATCCTGTTCAAACAATTGGCGCCCACCGTGGGGCTCGAACCCACGACCACAAGGTTAAGAGCCTTGACGAGGTTCAAATCTAATAAAACGTCTTTAGTCATCACATCTCCGAGTTCTTTCAACCTAGTCGACTGAATCCTGTTCAAACAATTGGCGCCCACCGTGAGACTGACTAAAGTAACGTTTTAGGTCTACATGGCTCAAGACGACGCCACCTTCGGCGCTCCAGGCGGAGAACCAACCCCTACGCCTGAAGCCGCGCCGCCCATCACCGCAAATTTCATGAGCTCTATCATGGCTCGACTAGCTCATCAAGACAAAGTCCAAAAGACGACCAATGACTAACTAGCTGCTTTGGTCGCGGCACTCACAGCTCCAGATGGCCAAACGAGCCGTTCCCAGCAAATACGCCGTCGCCTCTTCAACACAAACCCAACGGCAACGGCAACCGGAGGCGACCACGTCTGAGATGACTCGGAGCCTAATGAAACCCTTCTCGCCGACACCCCTCCAGTAGGCTCAGATCTCGCAACCATACGTTAAATCGCCGAGCTCAAACTCAGCTTCCAACAAATGAGCAAAAAGATCCATCAGGCAACCAGCGCGGCGCCGCAAATCGAGAGCGTACTCGCCGCAACCTCGCGCATCCCTTTCACTAGCGCGTTGACTAGTGTGCAGCTCGGAAAGATAGAGAAGTTGCGCCTACCCGAGTACAAACCCAGCAGAGACCCGGTGGAACACATGACAGCTTTCAATATCGCGATGGCACAGGCTCGACTCTCTGACAAAGAAAGAGATGCAGGCTACTGCCAACTGTTCGTCGAGACTCTCCACGAGCAAGCCCTAACTTGGTTCTCCTAGTTAGAGGAAAACTCAATCAGAAGCTTCTGTGACTTGTCAGCGGCTTTTCTCAAGATGTACATTATGTTCACAAAGCGCAGCGCTACCGCCTCTAGCTTGTGGAACCTCAACCAAACCAAAGACCAGAGCCTCCGCGACTACATGGAGAAATTCAAAGCCGTAGTCTCGAGGATTGAAATCCCAGACAGTATCGCCATCGACGCCCTGCGGAACACGTTGTGGGTTCGCTCTAAATTCCGAGAAGACTTATACCAAAACTCAACTACGTCACTCCAAGACGCTATCGCGCGCTCTGATAACTTCATCTGAATGGAAGAAGATACTAATGCAATTCTCAGCAAGATGAATGCATCTAAAGCTCCAGCGCCTAAAAATGCCAACACGCGACAAGAACCGCGCCAGCATGCCCCAAGCGACAAAAAACGGCCGCAAAGACGGATACATGTATGTCATCAACGAGAACAACGTGTCGGTTTCAACTCTCGTAGTCTGCGGAGAAGGTTGGAATAAGTGGGTAAGGGAGATCGATTCGTCCGACGAACCAGTCGATACTGTTTATGCGACCCAACCTACGACAACAGCAGGTTCAGCGGCAGGCCCTTTCAGAACCGTCGATCTCACCAAGCACTGCAAATATCACGACGTCAAAGGGCAGGATACGACAGAGTACAAGTCACTCTATGCGCACTACCTCTCATCTCTCGCAAGTGGCGACTTTAAGTTCGAACCCCTAAAAGCTAAGCTAAAGAACGACAAGAGCTGAAGTAAGAATAAGGAAAGGAGAGTCCAACGCAAAGCTACAGGCAAAGGTTGACAAAGCGAGACTCAACAACGAGACGATGAGGAGGACACTCCGAGGGGTAACTGCGAGGGAGACTCCTCAGCCGACGAAGAGCAACCAGCTAATCGCAGGCACATTGAGGTCATACTCTCTCAACAAACCTTATCGTCGGACGACAAAAATGACGACACGCCTGTACTCAAAGATTTGAGAGATGTTTTGAAAAGAAAGTTCGAGTCCGAAGATAGCAACAGCTCCAAGCACAATGATCTCCGAACAACGTTGGATGCACGGAAGTCCCGGTGTATCTCGACAGGTGACGCCGATCCCGAAGAGCGCCCGAACGGTGACCTTCGAGATAAACTCAACGCTGGTGCATGCGATCTTCGCATCTGTCTCGATCGTTTGAAATCCACTGACCTCCGTAGACGTTTGAAGCAAACTAAGACGTCAAGCAACGACACTCTGTCGTCGAAAAATGACAATATTGTATCAACCGATTTACGCGCCTTCTTAAACTCCAAGCGAGTAAAAACAAGACAGCAGCTAAACGTCATTATGGGTGGTTCTCCTCCTTGCGGCAATTCTGTTTGCTCCGTCAAGGATTACCGTCTACAGGTCGCGACTTCGCAGAGGTGGCCGACTAGGCCGCCAAGTCACCCTCTGATAACTTTTTTGCTGGATGACGCCGAGGGGATTCACGTACCCCACAACGACCCTCTTCTTGTCGTCCTTGGAATTGGGGAGTATGACGTCACCAAGGTCCTCGTTGATACAACAACAGGGTCTATCATGACCACAAACACAAAAAGCACAAAGAAAAAGAACATAAGCAAAGCGTCAAGGCGCAAAATCTTGATCGTCTTCCTCCCGCGTCCCAAGAGTAGGAGGACTGACTGGGTTTTCAGTAGCGGCAGCAGCCGGGACTTCCTCGACAGGCTGCGGCGGCGACGTCTCCTCGGCTCTATCATCTTCCCCCTTTTCATCTTCTCGTCCTTCGGAGGAAGAATCCGAGACGAGGACAGGATCCTCGATGCCCACGTTCTTGGACTCTTCCTCTCGAACTGGAGTGTCACCTGTCTCGAGATTGTCCTTTGCGGGGACCTCCTCCAGGTTCTCATTCTCTGGACGTTCCTCAAGACCACCTCCCTCTGTAACCTCGATGTGCTTAGCGGGGACTGGCGTGACGTCAACCAATGGCTCTTCTGATGACTCCTTGGTAATTTCGAGCGAGGTAATGAGCTGGGAAGTCGTCTCCGGTCAAATCAAATTTACGTTTCATCCATATGGATCAAACGATGCTGTAAACATGTCCTCGACAAAGCGAGAAGGAAGAACCAGTGGAGAAAGAGTGAGGTCGCTATCAGATAGCGGACCTACACAAAGCTTCGTAGCCTCCACCTCATGGAGTTTCTCCTGTTCAGCAAAGACGTCGATCATTTCCCGTGGGATCTCCGTCCCACTGGCCTTTATCATCTCAAGGCACTTCTTCGTCCCCGAGGCTTGACCGTACAGGTTCTTCGCTTTCCCAAAGGCATCCAAGCGAGTAAAATGGTCGCATATGCGACCAAAACAGCGATTTGCCTTCTCGACCATAGCAGCTTCAACCCTTTCCCTCTCACGAGTAACCTCCAACCCCTGAGAATCCTTCAAGCGTTGCCTCTCTCTAATCAATTTCTCCTCTGCAGTGTCCCTTTCTTCGAGTAGATCAGCCTTCTCCTTCTCAAGGGTCGCAGCCGCTTGCTCCAAAAGAGTGTTCTCTTGGGCAAGCTCTTTCTTCGCCGCCCTGGCGGATTTAAGCTTACCCTCCAGCTCTTCGAACTTCACTCGAAGAATTTCCTTCTCATTCGTAGCCTTCTCGTTAGCCTTCGTATGCTCCACACTTACTCGCTCAATGGCCTTCAACCTCGCCTGAGCAAGCTTCTCCGAAGATCCCAACTGGATCATCGTCTGCTTCAGAGCACTGTTGTACTTCTCGACAAGGAAATTCATGCTCCCGTCACTCTGCAAAACGATAAACACGGACTACGTGAGATGGATGAACCCAATAAATCAACGAAGAGATAAAGAATGAAAAGTAGCGCAGTTACCCGCGCTCTCGCAAAAGCAGCATCAATGTATTCATCCCTGAAGTAGAGATCTTCCAGTTACAGCATCTCCTTCGTCCCACCACGAATTTGGCGCGTCAGTTCCTCGCATCTAAGGGGATTAAGGATTAGGGGAGTTGTATCGTCATAAGAAAACTCGACGCGATCAGGGAATTCGATCCTCCTTTTCTTTGCTAGAGAACCCTCAGGTCTACAACTTTTTCTCGCAGAAGAGTCGGGAGCAAACCTCTCGTTCGCAACGGGCTCATCACCAAAATCCCCTTCTCGCGAGCTGGTTTTTCTCCTCTCTTCAGACAGGTTTTCAGGAGTGTCGCTGTCCTCACCAACAGCGTCGACTAAAGTCGTATCAGCAGCGTTCGTGTCAGAGGTAGAAGGACGTGGCTCTACCTCAACAGACCTCTTAGTTCTCTTCTTTGGGCGACCATCTGGCGCCGCCTCGACTAAAGCACCCTCTCGTCCTTCTGCTGGGCCCTCATCTCTATCAACAGGGGAAGCTGCCCCGCCACGAGACCTTTTCTTGTTGTTCTTCTTCCTTTTTGCCTTCGAACCCTCGGAAGTCGCATCGAGGGAAGCAAACCCTTCGTAGGAACCTCGTCGGTCGCTCTCCCCTTAGTCTTTGTGCTCTTTTTCTTCTTCTTGGGACCTGAAGCAGAAGTCTCCGCTTCGACCCCTTCATCGACTACAATAGGGACCCTTTCTCTGGAGGCTCCTTCCCTGGAGGTTCCACCACCTTCAAAAGAACTGTCACCTCCGGAGTTAGACGGTCCCTGAGGATCGACTGTAGTCGATTTCTTCGAGAGCAACTCCAACTTCCCTTTCAACAGGGCGCTTAGATCCGGGACTCCATCCATTTCTCTAGCTTTGTCAAGAAGTTTCTGTTGTTTGCGAGTAAACAAAGGAAGGCGCGACTTACGGAGACCGAGAACACAAGGAAGCCTCGACTCCCAATCAACTACAGAAGCAGAAAATCAACATGAAAATCGCAAAGAAGAAAAACAAACCTCTAATAGACCCTAAAAGCAACCAGCAGGCTTACCTCTAGCGATCCTAGCTTGCTGGCGACGTATCCACTTCCGACTGAGATCTGGCCAACGAAGATGACTGTGCGTTGCGATCGCTTGAGCACTCTCAAAGAACTTCTCAGGGTAGGCGATCATATTCGGGTGATGAACTGCAAATACAAGGATAAGAAGGGTTATAGCTAATGACTAAAACGAAACTCCAACAGACGAGTCTCTACCGAGTTGCTGGTTCCACAAAACGTGGTAGTCATCCCCGGGCGGCTCTTCGAAGGCATGTTAATCGGATTTCACGAAAAAGTACGCGCGTTGCCAATCATGCGTCTTAATTGGGTGACCGGTCAAGAAGTATTTCGAACGCATTTTCACCGAGAAGATCCCGTTTGGCTCCGCCTTCGTGAAAGTCAGTTCCTCGAAGACCCTCACGCTCATCGAGATGTCCATCTCAACTGCCATTACCATCAGCATGCCGGCTATTCACAGCGACCCGTTCAAAAGTTGAGAGATGGCAATGTCGCGGCAGAATGCATAAGACGTCACCAACCGAGGGATCGGAAACCATAGATTCGTATACTCCCCGAAGTATGACTCATTCACGCACTGGTAACCAACCGGAGGCGACCAGGGACACTGCTCAGCAGACGGTATGATGTAGGTAACGCCAGCACCACCGCTCGCCCTTAACAGATCCCTCACGGCATGGTGAGAAGCACAGGATCCAAACTCATTCCCCCACGACTGAGCCCGTGGGTTGCGCAACAGTCCGGGCGGCAGCGGAGCAAGCTCCTCGAAGATCCCACCAGGATGATAAACAGTTGAACGACAATCTATCTGATCGAAACGAACTCTCTTGCGAACCCGCCTCAAAGGCGTCGGGGACCGACCAGACGCATCAGCGTCATCACGTTCGGAATCAGTTGCATCATCGCTTTGGTCTCCCCCTCTGTTCTCACTTCCGCTCACGTCGCTGCTCCCGACTTCAACGCGATCCGCGCCTTCGTCACGAATTAGCCTATGGGCATCAGCGACCAAAAGGCACTGAGATAGAGTCATGTTCTCTATGTCCCGAAGAGCATCGCGATGAATCAAGTCGAAATCATCCAGTGGGCTGCCGGCCGCTGACGCATCTCTAGTCGGACTCGGAAAATCTGCAATGTCCTTCCCCTTCTCCTCTCGCGACAATCGACTTCTCGGAGGCATGTTTCTTAATTCAGAGGACGACTACAACCGCCGAACGATACCAACGAGTCTATACGAATAAAAACCTATCTAGAGAGAGAAAGTAAAAGTAGAGAGAAGGGAGAGAAAACGGAATACCTGAATCTGCAGAGAAGAATGACGAAAGCAAAGGAGAGAAACCTATTTATAGCAAAAACGAAGGCACGATTTCCGAGCGCAATCATTAGGTCTACGAAGGCCTAAATGGGCCTCAAAGGCCGCCTAAATGCCCAGAAACTTACTCGCGACGGTTCGGTTTCTCGCTTAAACCGGTTTTCAATCAGATATTCAGACCGGAATCAATTCCTGGTCTCGATTTAAACCGGTCCCCGGTTAACCAACAAAACCGATCCCCGTCGTTTTACCCAAAATAATCTATCACCCGAGTAAACTGCATCTCACCATAAAGACCGAGAGGCAAGTAAGCTCATCAAGATAAGCGCTACTCGGATCGACCAGAGACACCTACAGAACACCATGCGACCAAAAGCACATACCAACGACTAAAAGGGAAGGGTTATCCCTTGTATTAGAGCCTGCTATCCGAATAAACCTGACCCCCAAATTCACTGAGACCGCCACGTCGCTCACAAGTGAACTGGGGGAAACTTATTGTAGGAGATGGATTACATCCCTCCACAAGGCCCATCAAATAACAGGCCTTAATCCAGCAAGTTGGATTAGTTTGGTCGGCTCGGTGGCTAAAGACGTCAGCTCGACCTTAGAGTACTTTTAGTCGATCGACTAAGCCGACCGAAGTACCCGTCTTGGAGGGAACTTTGCCCATGCACGTATACTCGGTCTCTCGCATCAAAGCCCAAAAAGGTACGCAATTAGGGCATCAAGGACAGGGGACCTATAAAGGGGAAAGAGGAAGCAACAAGAAGAGAACTTTTAGATTTTACACACTGAGCGGCTAGATCTAGGGGTTTAGTCATCTCTTTGATCTTGTTGCTTTGAGTCTTAAGAACTGTTTTTTTTTCGCTTTTCTGTCGTTCTTGTAATCCTTTGGTTTAAATCTAATAAAACGTCTTTAGTCATCTCATTTCCGAGTTCTTTCAACCTAGTCGACTTTTCAACCTACTCGACTGAATCCTGTTCAAACAGTGTCATTAATATTTTATTTTTAACGTTAGTGAAAACTAAAGTAACGATGAACACATCATACAAAATTAATGCAAAAAATAGAGATGATTTCTCGTCAAAAAAAAAAGATTGAAGATAAAAACTCAAAACATTAGTGAAACACATATACTTCTTCTGTATTATACAAGACTACTTACAAAATGTTTTACTTTGTTTTTGTCAATGTTTCTAAACTATGTACATTGAAAGGAAAAAGGAAGCAATTTCAACCAAGCAAGTATGAGATTGATGGGCAAGGTTCTTTGACCGATCTATATATTAACGCTTTTGTCTTTATCCTCTTTTTTTTCTCCCACTTGGTTTATAGACTATAAATCTATGATTGAAGCAATACTCGGATCCAAAGAAAAACAAGATGGAAGACGAAACTGAGAACAAAGTGATACTCCATGGAACATTCGTGAGTCCTTACAGCAAAAGGGTTGAGTTAGCCCTCAAGCTTAAATCCATACCTTACCTATTCGTTCAAGAAGATCTCCATAACAAGAGCCAAGCCCTTCTCCAGCACAACCCGGTTCACAAGAAGGTTCCGGTTCTCGTCCACAAAGGTAAACCGATCTCTGAATCCTTGTTTATCATTGAATACATCGACGAAACTTGGAGAAACGGTCCACAACTTTTGCCTCAAGACCCTTACAAAAGATCTAAAGTCCGGTTTTGGGCCAGCTACATCCAGTTACATCTTTTCGATGTGGTGATGAAAGTGGTGAAAACCGAAGGAGAAGAGCAAGAGAAAGCTCTCACAGAGGTGAAGGAGAAGCTGAGCATCATAGAGAAAGAAGGGCTCAAGGATATTTTCTCGGATACTAATGGTAAACCTACTCTGACTAACGAGACTATGAGCCTTGTTGACATTGTGATGTGCACTTTGCTAAGCCCTTACAAGGCACACGAAGAGGTTTTGGGTTTAAAGATCGTCGACCCCGAGACAGTTCCTGGTGTCTGTAGTTGGCTCACTGCTATTAACGAAACCGATGTGGTCAAAGATCTAAGTCCTCCTTATGAACAAGTCCTAGAGATTCTTAGGGCTTTCAGACAGATGTCTCTCTCCCGTTCCTAAGGTTTGCATCGTTTGTGTTGTTTGATGCAAGTTTCATTTGTTTAAAATTTGGATTTGAAAGTAACGTTACTAGTCATTATTGTACCTTAATCCGTTCTTGCAACACTTTATTGAATGCAAATAATAAACCGATCCTATTAAGTACCCGTACAATGTCAAACCAAAAACAAACAAGAAGGTGCAAAGAAGACACTAGTCATTGTACCTTGATCCGTTCTTGTAACCATCAAGGAACAAAGACACTAACGAGATGGCACCAACTCTGAGGAACGATGGTTGGCTTTAGTGCCTCTGCGGTTCCAAATTGGAGTTGTCTCGATGAGCTTGTGCGGGTTTAGCCGCCTCTCCCGCTTGGTTAGCTTCTTAAAATTGTGAACTTTGAGCCTCGCAATCTCAGCTTCTTCCTCTGGAGTCGTCTCTCTAACTATGACAGTTAGACGACACTCGGGTCTTATCATCAACCCGCATTTTCCTTTTCCATGGATAGATATCCTCTTCTTGAAGAGTCCCTTCCCAACAAACGCTTCCGCTGCATCACATATCAAAGGCTTAGATAAAACAAATCGTTCCTTAATGCAGCAAACATAGAAGAAACCAAAGGGTTCAGTACCAATGATGAGACGGTCAGGATCTAGTCCATGGTTATGAGAAGCATTTGCTCGGGCAGCGTGGATAACCTGGATGACAATAATGGGTTTAATTTGTACTAATAGAAACGAGATGTCTGTTACAAACTCAGATCTGAGAGATTACCCGGTACACGGTATGGGAAGCCCGTTTAACAGTGACCTGAAGTTGCATGAGAGCATCTTCAACACGCATACCACGTACTAGTGCTGCAACTAGGTTCACCTTCTTAGGACTCTGAAACAAGCACACAAGATTGAGCTCAGAAGCATACCAAAACCAAAAATGCAAGTAGTTGATGTGGAAAGCGAACACACCTGCTTGATGGCCTTGAGTACAGCCTGCACTTTCTTACGCTTTGGGATAATCTTCTGCTCTTCTTCTTCTTTTCCAGGACCCAATAGAGCTGGAGATGACAAAGGTGATGACACAGGTTCTTCACCAGCCTCCAGTTTTCTTGATGTCGAAATCCCCTGAGAGAGCATAGAACAGGATCCCATCATGACTTCCAATTCCATACCAAAAAAAAGTAGAGGTTCCTAAGGTTAACTAGAGTTGCATAGTTCCAAAAGATAATGCATCCCACAAGCACACTCTTAACTTCCCCTATGTCAACATCCTAAAACGTTCAAATGGGGAACTGCAGCAACATAAATTTGCAAACCTATAAACAAATGAAGAAGTGGGAAAGCGAAGAATGCATTACCACTTGCTTTAGATAATGATGCAGTGGCGCTGAGGAGTAGGTTGGTCTCAGGAGACACCCTGCAAGTAACCTGAATCACCATCGAACGAAACACAAAATCACACATGGCGATTGAAATGAGCAAAAGGATTCACCTTTGGAGAAAGGGGATTCCAAACTCCAAGAGTAATTGGCTGTAGAAACGTTACTGTTGGTCACTCTTCTCGCAACGTGACGAATTAACTGTAGATTCCTCTGCCAACCCGCCATTGTTTTCCAGCGAAAACCTCTTCTGTAAACGCAAATGATACGAATCAGAAAGAAAGAATGAATGCTTTGCTAATCTAAACCCAAATACAGGGCTCCTGAGCAGAACACCTGAAATGAGTGTTTCTAAGTCTCAGCACAGAGAACGGATCTTTCCGATCAAATCCTGAATCAATCTAATCGGAATAGCTAGGGTTTATAAATCGGAGCTAAGCTGTGATGAGAGAGAGAGAGAGAGAGAGAGGCATGTTTTCGTGATTTTGGGCTTTGTTTCTTAATGGGCTCTACCCGAATTCGTTTCTGGTACGCGTCAGATTCTGTGACGCGGGCCCAGCTGGTTTAGCCGTCTTTTGATACATTTGGTTTATCTCGGTTTGGGTTGGGTTGGCCCGCCTTTTGATGTTGGTGTAAATCTACTGACCAGTGACCCCTCCTCCTTCAATCTTTCTTGTCTGTAAAATTGGACCCCGTGTTGCCTACTATCACGTTTTTGTTTCTATTATTAGATAAAATTTGTTGACAAAAAAAAAAAAGATAAAATTTATTTAACACATTAAATTTGCTTGTGAGATAATGGTAACTCTCGAAAGCAACAAATGAACTACATTGTTTGTTTTTTAATCTTCTACCCTTTTCTTCAGTAATGCCAATCAATAATCTTCTGTTTTTCCTTCATTTTACCGATAAGATGTTGATTTGTTCAATCTGCTCGGAGCCGTGCTTACCCTTGTAGAAAAAAGGCAGCAGCCTCAGGCCCCTTATTTTTAAAGCAAAATATAGGGGGCCATTTATACATTAACATATTATTACATTGTGGTTATAAGTGTTTGCATGCATACTCATGTCTGAAATTTGACTGTTGATACACATTTCAGTTTATGCTATTTTTAGACTTTAATTATAAACATATTAACAATATTTATCATTCATTTATTTGCAAACATACACAAAAAATCATGAAACCCCATTTTAAATAGTAAACATTTCCTCAGAAAATAACAACATTTGAAAAAAATTGCATTAGGCCTCTTTAAACCTTCGCAGGGCACTGAATCTACTCATTATATGAAATGATTATGTCATATGACTATTGTGCATGGATCCTTTGCCTAGGATCTAGATTGCTTGCCAACCTGATTTGAGTGATAAAAATTGTAAGATATTGAACAGAATACAAAAGAAATTAAATGACATTGGAAAAACAGAAAAAATATGGAAAGATCATCACTTACATTTTATCAGACGTTTTTATAAATTCTACATAGGTTACTTAACCATTAACGGAGAGACTATTATGCAGTTATATACTTTTTCCGTTTCTGAATAAGTGTCACTTTGACATTTTTCACACAGATTAAAAAAGTGGTTGAAATATATGTAAATTGTTATTAATTACATCTCTATGACCAATAGTTACTGAGATAAATAAAATTCTTTATAAAATCAATGCAGTTTGCAATTACTTTTCAGATGAAAGTAAGTATAATTTGCATTGTAATTGTAAAGTGATACTTTTTGTGTAACAAGAAAAAAATGTTAGAATGACACTTATTATGAAACAGAGAGAATATTACCGAGTAGGTTTTGTCTTGTTAAAATTTTGGGACGTCCAAAAGTAACTCTTCACTTAACCATCATCGAAGAGTCTTCATTGGGTGACATGAGTTAAACTTGATTAAATTTGAGTTAGGAGTATAACTCATAAATGTTACCAATCATGAATTACTTTTAATTTTTTTAGTTAATGTATGAGTTAGAATGTCTTATGTTTGAGTTACATTTTTGAATTAGGTCCTTTAGTAAATTGGATAATTCAAGTCATAACCCAACATCAAACAAATTCTCATGTATTATAACTTTATAAGTTGAGTTAGTATGTTTTCCAGTTAAATTACGGTTACTTCTGATTTTTAATAATTTAAGTTCTTTTATTACACTACCACTGTTGTTTCACGTCACTTTCATTATTCAAAAAAAAAACTTGTATAGTTATTAACTACTTTGTCAAAGATTTTTATAAACTTTCTTATTTTTAATCAAATTATTTCTATAAAATTTAATTGTTAATTCTGTTTAGTAACTAAAAATTTACATACATAAATTCTCTGTAAATATATATACATATACATATATTTATCATATAAACATAAATATATTTTCTTAATTTTTAATTTTTATATTTAATTTTCTAACTATTTTTTATTATATAATAAATGTTATTATTGTTGATAACTATAATTTTTTATTCAAAATTTATATATTGCGACTTATACATTAAAAATATTACCAATCAATTATTTTTAAAACATATAAACTCATATTTATACAGCAATTCACTGCATAAATCTACAGTTTTTACCACATAATTTTTACTGCAAGTTATATTGAATTATATAACGTTTAGTCATTTATGATAACTCAAAGCTAATACAACAAGTCACCAATCAGAGAGACTATATAAGCAGTTATTACTTAGTAGGTTTTGTCTTGTTAAAATTTGGGGTGGATAAGACGACACCTATAGATGTCCTCTGCATATAGGCCATGCACAAACGAGTTGCTATTGTGATGAATGCGTGATATGAAAAAGAAAAAAAAACTAAGTTTACTAGCTATGAACAAAAAAAACAAGTTTACAATAGATTAACTAGCTATGAAATTTTTTTTTTTTTTGTAAAACAACTAGCTATGAAAATTTTGCTAACTAGGTTTGCTAGATCTAACTGTTCTTCCTCATACAACCACGAGACCTGTGTAAAACAATAAGAGAATCAAAAGCGTTGATATTTAAAAGGAGTTTGTATACGATTCTTGTAACAAACATGCCAAGCTTGAGAAAAAAACATGACAAGCTTTGAACTTTTTGGAAGACATGTTTTATAGTTTTACTACAGAGAAAAGTATACATTCATATTTTGAAAAAGACCTTAACACGACTTGATGCTACATGAGAGTAAAGATTCGTTCGATTTCATTAGTTTGCAGGACCGACTCAATGGTGTTATGGATCTTGGGCAAAAAAAAATAATTTTCCAAACTATTATTTTTCTTTAAAAAATATGATAGATATATTTTTTTTTTAAAATACTAGAAGTATTTTTAAAAATAAATCTACGGAAATAAAAAATACTTTCATATAACAAAAATTTGGAACTTTTTTCTTATTTTTAATATAAAAATACATATATTTTTTTAAAAAATCGGGTCCTTACCTATTAAGAAATAGGGAAACCACGGATTGGGCCTAGGACGGTCGCACCGCTATCCACCCCATCTAACCGGCCCTGTTAGTTTGCTTCGGAACTATACATAATATATTTAGAACACATTATATAATCAGCAAATTGTAATTTGAAACGACCCCTGACAAATAAAAATATGCAAAGATAGATATATATATATACGTAATTTGCGGGCTTGCGGTTCTCGACGAACTTACTCCACTATACATGCATAGTTCGAAGTTAAATTAGCACTTAGCTTCTAATTAACTGTACTGGATATTTCAAACGATGTGCCTATGCATTACTGAATTTCAATGAATCGCGTGTGTTATACAAATTCTCCAAATTAAAATTTCTCGTTAATTTATTTAACTTATATATAAACACTACAAGAAAACAACCAGGCCTCGTGGTCTGGTGGTATAGGAACCTCGGCTGAGGTGTCCGCCATCACGAGTTCGAGCCCCGGCCACAGCGGATTTAACATCCCTTCCGTTGGGGCGCTGGACCCCCTACGGGGGGATAGTTGGGAATGGGCGCTGGACCCCCTACGGGGTGTTACGACGAATTAACCTCGAAAGACGTTTCGTTGTTAAATGTCCGTCGTAACTGAGGTTTCGTCGTAAAAGAATCGTTACGTTTACGACGAAATAAATTCCTCGTAAAGCGAAAGGAAAGGTTTCGTCGTAAAAGACACGTAACGCTTCGTGGTAAAACCCACGTAATGCATTCGATGTAAAGCACACGTAAACGAATTCGTTGTAAAGCCCACGTAAACGATTCGATGTAAAACCCTTGTAAAAGTTTCGATGTTAATTACTCGTAAACTTTCGATGTAAACTCCATGTAATGTTTACCAGGATTTTACATCGATTCTTATTATATTATATATAATAAATTTATATTTATATTTAATATTCGAAATTTAGAATATTTTAAATTTTAAAACGAATATGAAAATGAAAAACATATTTTAAAAAATCGAAATATAAAAAAACTACATATTCTTGAAGTAGTCGGTGGGGTTGCTCGGCTGTTGACGGTTTAGATCGGACTCTTCGGGATCCCGTACTGGCAACCCAAGAGCGGCTCGCCTCTCACTCAACATTCTCTGCATAGTCGGGTTTCTCACCGCCATCACGTCTAGCAGATCCTCAAGAGAGTCTAAACGAACCTGCTGGCTATCCAATCGAGCTTTCATCTAAGAATTCTCTTCAACCCGTTTCGAAGTGTATGACGAAGTTGCCCTTGCAACTTCGTTAACAGAGCCAATGCCGACTGTCCGTCCCTTCTGTTTAGGAGCCACCTATAAAATTAAAACATATATTCATATAGTTAATTATGTTAAAATATTAAAATTAATGTAAACAAAAATTTAAAGTTGTACCTCTTTGAAGATTCTGTCGACCTCTTCGGTGGTCAATGTGACGGGTAATCCATCGGGAGACTGCTAGGTTAGTTGCGTCTGCCGTTCTTCAATTCGAGCATCCACTGCATGGAAGAGTTTCTCAGATGCAGGATCCACAAAAACTCCGTCGGATGTGGAGTGAGTCATCTTGAATAGCTCGATAGAGATGGTAAGACTCCCGTCTTCTCTAACTACAAAAAAAAGATAATTAAATATTAAAATTTAAATTAATTTAATTTTTTTTTTAAAATATTAAAAACAAAACTTACAGCTTCTAGACGGATTCCTGAATGAGGTTTTTGTCTGGTTCTGTGAACCATGGGCAAATGACCATCTTTGTCCTTCGTTCTTCGAGAAGCAGAGCACGAATTGGCCTTTTTGATCGAAGAGGATAGCTTCCAATAGGCGATGAGGCCATCCCACACATCCGTCGTGAGCTCAGTGGGCTTTCCCTCATACCCGTAGATCTCCCACTTGTCCTTCCAATCAGAGACAGTGTTGCAAAGGCGGGTCTTTGCCTTTTCAACGAATTCTCTCTTCACCCTCTCGGTAATTCCCAAAGACCAATGCCACTTTTTCTGAAACACATTTTTTTTGAAGAAATTACAATTAATAATAAATATTTAAAAATAAAAAGTAATATTTAAAAGTGAAAATTTAATTAAATTTAAAAATCTTACCGCAAAACATTTAAACCAAGTGGTCTTAACGTGATCTGGTGTCATGCTCCAGTTCGGAAATGCCCCATCGTAGTAACCCTTCATCGTCTCCGAAACGCTCAGGATAACACGGTTGTTAACCCCAAACCTCAAACAAAAAACAATTTAATTGCTAGAAAATAAAAATAATTTAAATTTTAATGTAATAAAAATTAATAATTTACCAAAAATTTCTTGGCGGTCTATCGGGGTCTAGAACTTTCAAACCCTCCCGTCCAGGCTGGACAAGCAAATCCTCCACCGTATATCTTGCGTATGGTGCATATGAAGGCACACGCAAATCTGGATGAAATGCATTTGTTGGGGTAGGCTGAGGTGCAGCCGCTGGAGGTGGTGGTGGAGGCATCTGCAGTGGAGGAGGAGGACTCCAAGAAACTCTCTGAGAAGTCTGAGAGTCTGGAACTGCATCGGAAGATGATGGACCGGAAGAAGATGCTCCGGAATCATCGCCAAACAACTGAGAATAAGTAGGTGCTGCCGGTTTCCTCCTAGGAGCCATCTAAAAAATTAAAATAAATTTAATCAATTACGACATAATTAAAATATTATTTCGTCACCTAACTATCATCGAAACTATTATTCCGTCACCTAACTAATCACCTAAACTAATTACCTAACTAACCACCTTAGAGGGAGAGAGCAAAGGAGTTTGGGAAGAATAAACGAGACTTGCCTCGTTCTGCGGCGTCTCAATATATAAAGAAAGGCATTCGTCGTAAACTCCACATAATGTTACGACGAAGTTACCAGGCCCATCTTTTTTCATTTACGACGAAGTTACCAGACCCGTATTTTTTCATTTACGATGAAATTACGAGGAATCGATTTAACCATTTACGACGAAGTTATCAGGCCCGTCTTTTTTCATTTACGACGAAGTTACCAGCCCCGTGATATTTTTACAAGGACTTTACTATGCTTAACCCTAAAACCCGAGAATGAAATCCCTAAACCCCAAAGTCACATATCATATAACATCATCATCTTCTTCTTTACTTCTTCTTACTCTTTCTCCAACTTAAACCCTAAAACTCCAAATAATTTTTTAAAATCTAAAGAAATACATATTATATAAAACAACATTTGTTACACATACATTAAGATGATATAAAAACAATATTTCCTTAAACAAACATTACAATAGAGAAATACAACATTTGTTACATATATTACATCACTCTAAATCGTTTTCCTTCTCGTCAATATTACATCACTCTAAATCGTTTTCGTTCTCATCAATATCAGTACAATCATCATCGTCGCTTCCCTCGAACTCGTCTTCACGTGCTTCATCTGTCACATCTTCGGGAAGATCTTCATATTGAAAGTTTTCCGGGTTGATCAAAAGGATTTCATCAGTTTGTTGTTCAGGTACCTCAACTTCAGTGATAGCGTCTTCTTCTTACAAAGGCGGTTCATCTCCAGCGACCATGCGTACACGCGATGTAATTTTGATAGCTGCTAACCAGTTTATCCCGGAAGTTCGAAGGCGAGGATAAGGAAAGAAGCTAACTTTGGTCGGCTTGTGAAGCTAAAATGAAAGGCTCAAATTTGTTGTATCTTCTCCCAAAATTGACATCCACAACACCAAATTTGTTATATCGAATCCCTCAGTTCACAACAGGATCGAACCAATCACATTTGAAGAGGACGCATTTTAGCTTCAATAACCCCGAAAATTCACTTCAATAATCTCCTGCAAGATCCCGTAAAAGTTTGTTTCACCTTTCACATATATTCCATAGTTACTCGTTGCCCGATGTCTCCCATACTATTATGTGTGAAAGGTAAATCCTCGTGTGAAATACATAGGTGATGCGGTGACAGTTGCTATTGGACCTTGAACCAAATCGTGAAACCATACGGGATAATATGGATCGTCATAATCAACCTGCAAAAAACAGATATTCTCAATTAATATTGAAGTATCAAAAAATTTGCCTAATTAATATATGAATGAGATATATTACGTACCTGTGATTTTAACCACTTGACAAAGTGCTTATATTTCCGTGTGTCCACATCAGTTGCAGATATTTATGGTACTGCTTATTCAACTTGAGATACAAACATGCTGCAAATTAAACAAATGATCAAGTCATATATAATTAACTTCAATTCATATAATTGACATTCACATTGTTAACATTCTCGCAGTTGAACAGAATATAAGTGTGGGCACTATGTTTATCCTCTTCACATGACCACGATACTTCTTTCGTTTTACCACCAAACCGTCCAATTTGGTATAAAATGTCAGGAACACCATCAATTGCATATGATGTCGGTACTCCACCATCATCATATCTTCTATGAACTCTTTTCTCGTACGAACAGTTGGAGCAAAGTAGTATGATGTGAAGTTAGATGTTTCAGCTGTCAAACTCCCCGCAACTATTGAACTTTCCACCGTTGCAAGATTTCTTTCTTTCCCATTCAAATGTTTCATCTGTCGCTCATACGGATACATCCATCCGTTGTGAACAGGTCCACGAAGCAATGCTTCATACGGTAGGTGGACAACTAGATGCTCCATGACATCAAAAAATGAAAGAGGAAATATCTTCTCCAGGTTGCA
>NC_027750.1:38028111-38028375 GCF_000695525.1 Brassica oleracea var. oleracea
GACATTTGCTGGAAGGAGCTCGGCAAAAGCAAATGGAAGTAGTCGTTGCATAAACACATGACAATCAGGACTCTTCATTCCGGAGAACTTTTGACCTCGTTCAACACATCTTGACAGATTTGAAACATAACCATCAGGAAACTTAACTTCTGATTCAACTCAGTCAAACAAAATTGTTTTGGCTTCTGATGACAACCGGTAGATGGGAACATAAATATTTTCATTGCTCTTGATATGTAACTCACTTCTTGAGCAAATATCAGG
>NC_027750.1:38028411-38043425 GCF_000695525.1 Brassica oleracea var. oleracea
AGTATTGTATTCATGATGTTCTCAAAAAAGTTCTTCTCAATATGCATGACATCCAGATTGTGGCGTAAGAGAAGATCCTTCCAATAGGGTAGCTCCCAAAATATACTCTTTTTATGCCAATTGTGAGAGATACCATACCCATCAGGCATAATTTCAGAAACATGCCAGTTTCCTCCAACCTTAAATGTTTCCTGAGCTCCATAATAATCAATTTCCTCTTCGATCTGCTGTCCGGTGAGATATGGAGGAGGACTGTCTCTGACAATTTTTTTGTGCCGAAACAATGTCTTATTTCTGTACGGATGGGAAAGTGGAAGAAAGCGACGATGACAATCAAACCAACAACTCTTCCTACCATTCTTCATTTTAAAAGCATATGTCGATCCAAGACAATATGTACAAGATAATCTTCCATGTGTTGTCTAGCCAGACAACATCCCATAAGGAGGGAAATCACTTATCGTCCACAGCAGAACTGCTCGCATCGTAAAATTGTTTTTCAAGGAACAATCGTACGTCACCCCTTCCGACCACAATTGGTTTAGCTCTTCTATCAACGGTTGAAGAAAAACATCAAGAGACCGTTTTGAATGCTTCGGCCCAAGGATTAGTATGGTCACAAATAGAAATTCTTGTTCTATGCACATATTTGGCGGTAAATTGTACGGCGTAAGAATGACTGGCCACAAAGAATATTGTCTCCCAGACATTCTAAATGGACTAAATCCATCGGTGCATAACCCAAGATAGACCATCTGAATATTTGTAGCGAAATATGGGTGTACCTTGTTGAAATGTTTCCACGCTCTTGCGTCTGAAGGATGTGCAACCTCACCATCTCTCTGGACATGTTCAGCATGCCACCTCATCGACGCAGCAGTGATATAATCTTTTCAATTTGTCTGTAATTGGTAGGTACCACATCCTTTGGTACGGTACCCTATTTCTCCCACGGCCTTGCGGTTTAAATCGTGGTTTTTTGCAGAATCAACACTCTTCTAACTTGTCATCTTCCTTCCAGTAGATCATGCAGTTGTCGATGCAAACATCAATCATCTCCGAAGGGAGCCCAAGACTATAAACCAATTTCTGAATCTCATAATAAGATTCAGCAGACACGTTGTCTTCTGGCAAATACTCTTTAAACAACTCCGCCCATGCATCCATGCAATTCTTAGGTAAATTATGATACGTTTTAATATTCATCATCCTAGCTGCTAGAGACAATTTAGAGAGACCTTCTCTACAACCAGTGTAGATTGGTTGATTTGCAGCATCTAGCATTTCATAAAACCTTTTTGCATCCAAATTAGGTTCTTCTACATTTCCAGTTCCATCAGCTATTGTTGTAGTTGTTTCTAAAAATGCATCACTAATCATATCTTGAACCCTATCATGATCTACCATCTGCTCCTCCTGATGATAATTATATTCATTATGCAAATGATTCGGTTCTTCATTATGATGAGCATCCTCAAAATTATTATTACTACAACTAGCTTCATTTCCCCCATAACCCTCTCCGTGTTGATACCAAATGTAGTACTGTGGTGTAAATCCTATGTTTACTAAATGCTTCTATACAGTTTCACTACGTGCCAATTTTGAATTCTTGCGTTTCCGACAGGAGCATAACATCTTACCGCTTTCCTGCGTGATCGGTGTACAGCCCGCCTGGTGCATGAATGTCTCTAGCCCGCTCAGAAATGCGTTCGTCACTCTCCCGTCGGAATCTTTGTGCAAATACATCCAACTCCGTAACTCGTAAATACTACCGCCACCGGCCATTTTTTTCTTAGATTTTTTTTTGAATTTGTTTTGAATTTTTGTTTTGTTTTCGTTTGTGTGTTGTGAGGAAAAGAGTTATGGGAAATGAACATATATATATATATAGAAATTTTCGAGTTTGGTAGGTGAAATATAACAACGAATTTGCAACGAATATATAACAACGAATTTAGGTAAGTTAAAGCACATTTAATACACGTTTTCACCTAAATATAACGGTAACATGTTTCGTTGTAATGTCGATGTAACGATTACGACGAATTTCTCTTTCCACGTACTTTCGTCGTAAACTTACATTGACTTTACGACGAAACTGTTTCCTCGTAAAGTTACATGGAGTTTACGACGAATTTTGGACTCGTCGTAATTTCGTTGTAAACGCCATGTAAATTTACAAGGAAATATTTTTCTCGTAAATCTTCGTTGTTATAGAAACATTTTCTTGTAGTGAAAGCTGTTGCATGTTATGGATCTGTATGGACTATGGACAATTGGACAGGTCACATAATATAATTTTTTTAAATACGAAGTTCTGCATATGATTTTATTATAGGCTTATAGCTATATGGTCCCAATAGTATGTGTTGATAGTGGATCATATCTTGCCGAACCTAGCACTCTTATTGAGTCCGACCATCTTCATTGATAATAAGGCAACAAACTAACTTCTCCTAACTATTAAGGCTAATTTTCTTTCTCTGTTTTGATTGCTATAGGTTTATTATACAAGACAACTGTTTTTCGTATTTCAACAAAATGAAAGTAAGGGAGTGTTTGTTAGTGCTTCGAAGTACGATGCTACGGTACAGACCCGGTTCGATTACCGGCTGGTACATTGTTTCTGAGAAATGAAGAAAATTGGCTTGCCGATGGTTGGGTCCGTTGCGTTAAATCTGTTTTTAACATTTCAACCAAAAAAAGGTTGGACGCAAATTAAACCAATTGTTAAAACCAATATGAAAAGGGTTTATAACCAATTCTACCATCGAAACATATTCGCTATAAAACCATAGGTTACTACTCTATGTACGTCAACTTATTTTAAAGTAAACCCCTACGAGTATTTTACACAACGCAATATAGTATGTACGTATGAACTCTCTTTTCCGGGAACTTGAAAATCAATAACTACGTAACTACATATATAATGTGAACAAATTCAAATGAGAATTGACTTATAATCATCGAGCTCATAACTGCAAATATAGTCAACTACGAACCCCCTCTAATATCATGCCACGTTAAAAATTCTATCACGTATGACACACATCATATGGTCCCATACAAAATGCCTCTCCATAATAATTCAATCGCCAATAATTCGTAAGTCGCATAAAAAATACATTTAGTATATCAAATTAAACCTGAAAATAGAATTTTAAAATACACCGCCTATTATGTATCGAGTAAATTCGAATTGAAAGATTTCGTACCTTAGAGATTATCGTTGTGATCTTCGTTCTAGGGTCGACACGTGTGAACCTTCACGATCTTGTACAAAGAGTGGAGAAGCGTAAGTGATCGCATCAATACGAAGACATGTGGCATAGACTTAATTAGAAAGGGGGACCACAGAAAGTAGCAATACGATAAAATATTGCTTTAAAGGTGGGACCCATAGCATACCTAAGTCCTTTTGAGTATTATGTTCTGGCGTATTGTGCAAAACATGTCTCTGTCCATGATCCTCGCTTTCCATATTCGGAGAAGGGAAAGTGTTCTGATCTGTACCGTACACGTTTATGCTTCCGTGTCAGTAATGAGTGGTGGAATGGTTTCTAAGTTTTAAGAAAATGATAGAATCAAATGTCTTTTTTTTTTTTGTCAACAAACTTTTCATTAGCTTTTTATAATAAAGATTGGGCTAATACATATTAAATACACGTTACAACGATGGGTGTAAGCCCAATACGAAAGCCCTAAACTAGTGTCTTCGTGAGGAAGCAGCTGAGACACGTTTCTTTCACCGTTTCATCCTCCATTGCCACGTGTATGAGACATGCATCTGGGGGAAAGATATGGAATCGACGTCCATCAGACCTCTCCGCTAGCTCCGCCATTCAATCTCCATGCCTCCTAATGATTGACCCGATCTCAGGCTTCTTCACCACCAAACCGTTGCTTATAATCGGAACCTGCCTCATCTACAGATAATTAACCTGGGACTGATCAGATTGACTTGATGAAAGATCTTTTGTCAGACCACCGTGAAGGTGCCAACTCTACTAAATCTTCATGAAGCCATCAAACTGAGTCCAACATCCCTTCTTTCTCTCTGTTCAGGATACTTTTCTTCAAGACCGATCTATTGGTTCCTTAAGAGGAGAGAAAAGATTGATTCCTGTAGAAGAGAAATACATGCATATCCGAGAAGAAGATGAGAACTGATTCAAAGCTGGACGGAATTTAAATAAGCTCAAGTGAAGAGCCAATGAAACCGATCATAGATGATCGGACTTTATTCCATCACCACAAAAGTCGCCATCGCGAAGGAGAAACTCGCCGAGCGAAAAAGAAAGTCGATCGTGAGATCAAATTATATTTTACGTAAAACAAAAAACAAAAAGATGGTTGATGACCGGCGGCAAAAAGCCACCGGCCACCAAAAGCAGTATCAGATTATTCGAAGCTTAGAGAGAAGCTGGAGCTCTTTTTAGAGAGAGAAAAGAGTTTCAGGACTTCATGAATCAAATGTCATTTAAATAGTCAACTTTCAATTTTGGTCGAAATAAATCACTAATTTTTTGGTAAACTGAAAAAAACAGTTAACTTTTGTTGACATGCTATTTTAATCATACATTTTCTTTGACCATATCATTTTAGTCATATATTATTTGGATTATGTTTTATAATTTTATTGTCAAAATATTAGTTAATAAAATGTTAACTCAACTTTTTATTCTCAAACAAAAAGAGTTATCCATTGATGGATTCTTTATGGTTTTGTATGTTTATAATAAATATCTTCAAAACAAATTGTATATAATTTATATAAATGTGTTACAAAATTCTTTCTGCATTTTAAATAATTTTCACCAAAAATTGTTAAGATCCAAAATGTTGTTATATCATTAGAATCATGAATAGTTACAAAAAGTGACATAATTATCGTAAATAATTAAATAAGTTCTTTATAATATTAAACTAATAATATGTTAACTAACCATTTTAGAATATGAATTATTTAATATTTTGAAGAAAATAATGAAAAAAATATTTTTTATTTATTAAATATTTATAAAATGTTATAGTACTAAATAATTTATTCTAAAAGTTAACTTCTAATTTTTTGAAAAAAAGTGTTTACTTTTTTTTGCCAAAAAATTCACCAACTTTTAAAGCCATTTTATGCCAAGTGTGTTGACTAACAATATGATTAAGATGATATGATCAACGACAGTTTATGATTAAAATTACTTGTCAATAAAAATTTAGTGTTTTTTTTTGTTTATAGAGAACTTAGTGCTTTATCTCAACCAAATTTGAAAACTGGTGATTTAAATGACATTTTTCTCATTCTTTATCAATGTTTTTCTTAATATTTTACCTTGTATGATGTGTTAATAGCTTTGGTGTAGTGATAAAAAGGTTCATTACAATTAGTTAGGCAGTTTCTGATAATGCTTTGTCAATACACGGATAGCTTAAACCGAACAGTCACTACAAGAAAACGTTTCCGTAACGACGAAACATTACGAGGAAAATCTTTCCCGTAAATTTACAAGTAGTTTACGAGGATGTTATGACGAAACTGAAATTCATCGTAACGACGACGTAAAATTACAAGGAAAACGTTTTGTCGTAAATACCTTGTAAATTTACGACGAAAGTACGTGGCAAAAAGTATTCGTCGTAAATTTACGAGGATATTACGACGACACATGTTAGAGTTATTTATTGGTGAAAACGTGTATTGAATGCGCTTTGAATTGCCTAATTTCGTTGTAAAATCATTGTAAAACAGATGTAAGAGAGATGTAAAACCCTAGTAAAACATTCCCTAGTAAAATCCTTGTTATACTTCACCTACCAAACTTGAAATTTTTTCTATATATATGTCATTTCTCACAACTCACTTTCTCACAACTCACAAATGAAAACAAAGGAAAAAAAAATCTCAGGAAAAAAAATTCCCAAAAAAAATTCTAAGAAAAAAAATTCCACCCAAAAATTCCCAATTTTGTTTTTTTTTAAATGGTGGATGGCGGTAATATTTACGAGTTACGGAGTTGGATGTATTCCCATAAAGATTCGGAAGGGAGAATGACGAATGCATTTATGAGCGGGTTAGAGACATTCATGTACCAGGCGGGCTCTACACCGCTCACGCACGAAAGCAGTAAGATGTTATGCCCTTGTCGGAAATGCAAGAATTCAAAATTTGCACGTAGTGAAACTGTATGGAAGCATTTAGTAAACCGGGAATTTACACCACAATATTATATTTGGTATCAACACGGAGAGGGTTACGGTGGAAATGAAGCTAGTAGTAGTAATAATAATAATTTTGGGGATCCTGGTAATAATGAAGAATCGAATCATTTGCATAATGAATATAATTACCATCAAGTGAAGCAGATGATAGATCATGATAGGGTTCAAGACATGATTACTGATGCATTTTTAGAAACAACTACAACAATAGCTGATGGAACTGGAAATGTAGAAGAACCTAATTTGGATGCAAAAAGGTTTTATGAAATGCTAGATGCTGCAAATCAACCAATCTACACTGATTGTAGAGGAAGTCTCTCTAAATTGTCTCTAGCAGCTAGGATGATTAATATTAAAACGGATAATAATTTACCAGAAAATTGCATGGATGCATGGGCGGAGTTGTTTAAAGAGTATTCGCCAGAAGACAACATGTCTGCTGAATCTTATTATGAGATTCAGAAATTGGTTTATAGTCTTGGGTTGCCTTCGGAAATGATAGATGTTTGCATCGACAACTGCATGATCTACTGGAAAGATGATGAGATGCTAGAAGAGTGTCGACATGTTGAAAAGGTTATATCAATCTGAGAGGACTGCTGCATCGATGAGGTGGCATGCCGAACATGTCCAGAGGGATGGCGAGGTCGCTCATCCATCAGATGCAAGAGCGTAGATACATTTCAACAAGGTACACCCAGATTTCAGTAGAAATATTCGGAATGTCTATCTTGGGTTATGCACCGATGGATTTAGTCCATTCGGAATGTCTGGGAGACAATATTCTTTGTGGTCAGTCATTCTTACGCCGTACAATCTGCCGCCGGAAATGTGCATGGAACAAGAATTTCTATTCTTAACCATATTAATCCCTAGGCCGAAGCATCCAAAACGGTCGCTAGATGTTTTTCTTCAACCATTGATACAAGAGCTAAAGGAGTTGTGGTCAGACCGGGTGAGGGCGTATGATTGTTCGTTGAAAAACAATTTTACGATGCGAGTAGTTCTCCTGTGGACGATAAGTGACTTTCCTGCTTTTAGGATGTTGTCTGGTTGGACAACACATGGAAGATTATCTTGTCCATATTGTCTTGGATCGACATATGTTTTTCAACTGAAGAATGGTAGGAAGAGTTGTTGGTTTGATTGTCATCGTCTCTTTCTTCCCATCTCTCATCCGTACAGAAGAAATAAGACATTGTTTAGGTACAAAAGAGTTGTCAGAGACAGTCCTCCTCCATATCTCACCGACCAATAGATCGAAGCGGACATTGATTATATCGGAGCTCAGGAAACAATTAAGTGTGCAGGAAACTGGCATGTTCCTGGAAATATGCTTGATGGGTATGGTGTGGCGTACAATTGGCATAAGAAGAGTATATTTTGGGAGCTGCCTTACTGGAAGGATCTTCTTTTACATCACAACCTGGATGTGATGCATATAGAGAAGAATTTTTTGACAACATCATGAAACAATATTGAACGTCCCTGGGAAGACAAAAGATAACAACAAGTCAAGGATGGACTTACCGGATATTTGCTCAAGAAGTGAGTTACATAGCAAGAGCAATGGCAACGTTCTTGTTCCTATCTTTCGGTTGTCATCAGAAGCCAAAACAACTTTGTTTGACTGGGTTGCATCAGAAGTTAAGTTCCCTGATGGTTATGTTTCTAATATGTCAAGATGTGTTGAACGAGGTCAAAAGTTCTCAGGAATGAAGAGTCATGATTGTCATGTGTTTATGCAACGACTACTTCCATTTGCTTTTGCCGAGCTACTTCCATTTGCTTTTGCCGAGCTCCTTCCAACAAATATACATGAAGCAATTGCAGGTAAATATTTATTTATAATATATGTACATATGCTGTGAAATGTTATTAATTGGGTTACTTTTGCAATATACAGCCATCAGATCATTCTTCAGAGATCTTAGCACACGTACGTTCAAGGAAGAAGTTATCGAACAACTTCATGAGAACATTCCAATCATATTGTGCAATCTGGAGAAGATATTTCCACCATCACTTTTTGACGTCATGGAGCATCTAGTTGTCCACCTCCCGTATGAAGCATTGCGTCGTGGACCTATTCACAACGGATGGATGTATCCGTTTGAGCGTTCCATGAAACATTTGAAGAGAAAAGCAAGAAATCTTGCAAAGGTCGAAGGTTCAATAGTTTCTGGGAGTTTGACAGCAGAAACATCTAACTTCACATCATACTACTTTGCTCCAACTGTTCGTACGAGAAAAAGAATTCCTAGAAGATATGATGATGGATGAGTACCGACATCATATGCAGTTGATGGTGTTCCTGATATTTTCTGTCAAATTGGACGGTTTGGTGGTAAACTGAAAGAAGTATGGTGGTCATGTGAAGAAGATAAGCATAGTGCCCACACTTATATTTTGCTCAACTGCGAGGATGCAATAATTCATTCCTTTGAGAGGTAAATATTCTTGTGAATGTTAATTATATGAAAAATGTTAATTATATATGCTCTAATGCATTCATTTTATTTGCAGCATGTTTGTATCTCAAGTTGAAGAAGCAATACCAGAAATATCCTCAATTGAGGTTGACGCACGGAAAGATAAACACTTTGTCAAGTGGTTAAAATCACAGGTATATATATATCTCATTTTAGCATTGATGCTATAAGATAATTTTAACAGTGATGCTTTTTGTAGGTTGAGTATGACGATATATATTACCCTGTATGGTTTCACGATTTGGTCCAAGGTCCAGTTGCAAAGGTCACCACATCACCTATGTATTTCACACGAGGTTTTACCTTTCACACATACGAGTATGGGAGACATCAGACAACAAGTAACTACGGAATATGTGTGAAAGGCGAAACAAACTTTTATTGGATCTTGCAGGAGATTAATGTAGTCGAATTTTCGGGGTTATTGAAGCTAAAATGCGTCCTCTTCAAATGTGAATGGTTCGACCCCGTTGTGAACCGAGGTGTTCGGGTTAACAAATTTGGTGTTGTGGATATCAATTCTGGGAGATGATACAACAAGTTCGAGCCTTCCATCCTAGCTTCTCAAGCCGAGCAAATTAGCTTCTGTCCATACCCTCACCTTCGCAGTTCTGGGATAAACTGGTTAGCTGTTATAAAAATTACTCCTCGTGGACGAATTGTTGCTGGAGAAGATCCACCTTTGCAAGAAGAAGACGCTATCAATGAAGTTGATGTACCTGATCAACAACTTAATGAAATCCTTCTGATCGATCCGGAAAACCAACAATATGAAGATCTTCCCGAATATGTGACAGATGAAGCACGTGAAAACGAGTTCGATGGAAGCGACGATGATCATTGTACTGATCTTGATGAGAACGAAAAACGATTCAGAATTATGTAATATATGTAACAAATGTTGTTTTTCTTTTTCATTTTCTCATTTTAATGTATGTGTATCCAAAAGTTGTTTTATATAATATGTTTTTTAAGAAAAAAAAATTAATTTGGAGTTTAGGGTTTAAGTTGGATAAAGAGGAAGAATATGTAAAGAAGAAGAGATGATGCTATAAGATAAGTCACTTTGGGGTTTAAGTTTTCTGGTTTCGAGGTTTAGGGTTAAGACTCGTAAAGTCGTCGTAAACATAAACACGGACCTGGTAAATTCGTCGTAATCGGGTCAACGTAAATTCGTCGTAAACATCGTCCACGTAAATTCGTCGTAACCTTAAAAACACGGGCATGGCAATTTCGTCGTAAATGAAAAAACGCGGGCCTGGTAATTTCATCGTAAATGAAAAAAACGCGGATCTGGTAATTTCGTCGTAACTTTACGACGACTTTTCGAGGAATGCCTTTTCTTATATATAGGCAACGCCTCAGAACGAGCTTTGCTCGTTCATTCCTCCCAAATCCCTCTCCACTCCTCTTAAGGTAACCTCTCCTTCTCTCTAATTTTTTTTTAAAACATTGTTTAGTTTTAGGTGGTTAGTATAGGTAATTAGCTTAAGTGGTTAGTATAGGTAATTAGTTTAAGTGGTTAGTATAGGTAATTAGTCTAGGTGATTAGTTAGGTATCAGAATAATATTTTTTAATTATGTCGTTATTGATAAAACTAACTGTAACTTTTTATAAAATTTAGATTGGTCCTAGAAAAAAGCCAGCAGCACCTACTTACTCTCAGATGTTTCATGATGGTATCGGGACATCTTCTTCCGGTCCATCATCTTCCGAGGCAGTTTCGGACTCTCAGACATCCCAGAGAGTTTCTTGGAGTCCTCCTCCTCCTGCACCTCATATGCCTCCACCTCAGCCTGTCCCAGCAGGTGCAATTCATCCAGATTTGTGTGTGCCTCCATCTGCTCCATATGCGAGATATACAGTGGAGGATTTGCTCGCCCAGCTTGGACGAGACGGCTTGGATGTTCTGGATCCCGATAGACCACCGGGAACTTATTGGTAACTTATTATTTTTTAGTACATTAAATTTTAATTTTTTTTTCTAACAATTTGGTTCTCTTTTCAGGTTTGGGGACAACAACCGTGTTGGCCGGACCGTGTCGGAGACGATCAAGGGCTGCTACGACAGAGCCTACCCGAATCAGAGCAAGACTCCAGACCACGTTAAGACGACTTGGATTAAATGTTTTGCGGTAATTTGTTTTTTAACATCTAATTAAATATTTATATCTAATTAAATATTTATTTTAATTCTTTTAAAATTTTGTTTGTTTCAGTAAAGGTGGCACTGGTCCTTGAGAATCACCGAGAGGGTGAAGAGGGAATTCATTGCAAAGGCAAAGATCTGCCTTTGCAACACTGTCTCCGACTGGAAGGACAAGTGGGAGATCTACGGTTATGAGGGAAAGCCCACCGAGCTCACGAAGGATGTATGGGATGATCTCATCGCCTTTGGGAAGCTACCCTCTTCAATCCGTAAGGCGAACTCGTGCTCCGCTTCCCGAAGAACGAAGGACAAAGATGGTCATTTGCCCATGGTTCACAGAACCGGACAAAAGTCTCACGCCGGAATCCATCTAGAAGCTGTAAGTTTGTTTCTAATATTTATTTTGAATTCTTGAATTAATTTTAATTTTAATATTTAATTTTATTATTTTTTTTGTAGTAAGAGAAGACGGGAGTTTTACCATCTCTGTCTGATCTATTCAAGGTGACTTACGCCACATCAGACTGGATTTTTTGTGGATCCGGCATCCGAGAAACTCTTCAACGCAGTGGCTTCTCGGGTTGAAGAGCGGGAGACGCAATTAACCCAGCAGTCTCCCGATGGATTACCTATCAAATTCACGACCGAAGAGGTCGACAGGATCTTCGAAGAGGTAAAACTTTATAATTTTATTTAAATAAATTTAACTATTTAATAAATTTTAACTATATTAATATGTTTTTATAGGTGGCTCTTAGAAAGAAGGGACAAATAGTGGGCATAGGTTCTGTTAACGAAGTTGCTAAGGCAACTTCGTCATACGCGTCGAGATAGGATGAAGAGAACTCTCATTTGAGAGCTCGGATGGATAGCCAGCAGGATCGTTTAGACTCTCTTGAAGATCTGTTAGACGTGATGGCGGTGGGAAACCCGACTATGCAGAGAGCATTAAATGAGTGGCGAGCAGCTCTTGGGATGCCAATACGGAATCCCGAAGATGCCGATCCATACCGTTCTCAACCGAGCACCGCCACCAACTACTTCGATAATATGTAGTAGCTTTTTTATTTGTTTCCTTTTGTATTATAAATTTAAATATTATGTTATGACTTTTAAATAGTTTTTAAATATATGTTTTGATTTTCATATTTCATTTTATATTTAAATTTTTTAAAATTTCGAATATTAAATAATATTTTAATTTTAATTTAATATTAAATGGTAAGAAACGATGTAAATTTGTTGTAAACTTTACATGGATTTTGCAACAAAATCCTCGTAACATCGTTGTAAGGTTTACGTGGAGCTTACGTGGGCAGCGTTGTCAAATCCTCGTAAAGATTACATGGAGTTTACATCGAAATAATACGAGTACTTTACAACGAAGTATTACGTCTCATTTACGACGAAATGTTTCCTTCCGTTTTATGAGGAAAACTTTCCTCGTAAACGTTACCACGTTTTTACGAGGAAACCTCCGTTACGACGGACGTTTAACAACAAAACAGTTTTCGATGTTAATTCGTCGTAACGCCCCTTTTATTATGAATTAACAAGGAATATTGCCCTCGTAAAAAATATGTTTTCTAGTGAGTTCATATGCATCATACATGTTACATTTGAAATAAAATTTGAGAGTCCTCCGATTTAAATTTATAGTGTTTGTCAATCCAGACTTCCTGAGGTATTAATTTTCAAACGGGATATATAATCATATATTTGTGTCGATATCAATTTATGAGTGTTTTGTGTAGTATTAAGAAAGAACATTTATGCGGTCTCTTAATTTGGTATTCGGTCCAGGGTGGTATTTGACGGCTAACTTGCATGAATTGTATCGTGTTTACTCTATGATTAGTTGCACATTTTAGCAAACCAAAATATCCAACACCACCAACACTATATATATGTTAGTTTCAGATAATTAAATCTGATTGAACCAACATTACTATGTCCCAAGAATGTAAGTGTTATAGTTGTTCAGAAAAACAATGTAATTGTTTTCTCAATAGTTCTTTGATCATTTTAACCATGCATATAATATTTAATTAGGGTGTCATTGTAGACGGCTAGAAATCAATGTATGAATTCGTTTCCTTTCGTTAAATTCGACACTTATCATCAAAGGATGTATACAGAAATATGTCTTTTTCGATTCAGAAGTACAAAGAAACTAGATGATTCTCTCATTTTAAGCACCAACAAGTAAAGGGGGTAGTATCAGGTTTCTCTCAGGCACATTACTCGAGGTAGTTTTTACCTTATTGGTTTCAGCTCACAGTTTAACCCAACCACCCAGTTTTTACCAAAAATAGTAAAAGTTTTCAAAATTTTACCGCTTTTGAAAACCACTTCCCGCGGTTCAACCCCCGACTCCTTGTCGGAGGGTCCTTTCTCCTCCGGCGGTCTGGTAAGAAGCTCTCCCCCCGACGATGACAAACCTCAGAAGCAACAAGAAGTTAAACCTCTACTGTGGCTTCTTGAACTTTAAATCTTGTTATGTTCATCTTGCACTAACTTATTTCTAGTTTCGTAGTTTGTTTTCTACAGAACTTTCACACCCTTTGGATGAAAAACTTTTCAAGCTTTTGCAAAGAACCCTACATCAACTGAAGACCGTATAACAAAGAATGGCAAGACGCCTAACTTATGAGGAAAAAGGAAAAGGGCCACTAGAGAAAGCAGAGCCCCCAAGAACTGGCGGAGTGAGAGTCCTGGAGTTGATAGTTCAGAACTCATCCGTAAGCATGAACTTACCCTAATCGGAAGAACCATAAATCCCAAGCTACAAAGGATCTGGTCGCTCATTCCATTCCTATCAGACTTATGGAAAAAAAAAAATCTAGACCGGTGGGCTCAGACCTAGGCCAGGGGCTCTTCCAATTCCAGTTCGCAACACAAGAGGATCTACAGCTATTTTTGGCGAACAGACCCTACCATTTTGCCAAATGGATGATAATCTTGCAGAAATGGGAACCTTCGGTAGACCCTAACTTCCCCTCCCAAATTCCTTTTTGGATAAAAGTTCAAGGGGTTCCCCTACATCTTTGGAGTGAAGCCCTACTGCGAAGTATAGGAGAAGACTTGGGAAGCTATGAAACCTGCGAAATACTACCAGGCACTCTTCCCGTTGTTGAAGAATTACATGCTAGAGCTAGCAAAAGGGGTGGAAATCTCAGCAACTCTAGTCTACGAAAAGCTAGAGAAACATTGTAAAAGATGCTTACGGTTGGACCATGAAGAGGAAGATTGCCCTGAGCTAAGGAAGGAACGAGAAGAGAGGACGCAAGAAGCTAAACAAAACTTTTCTTCCCCCAGGGCGGAGATTGGTACCAAAGCACCTGCAAGAGTAGGAAGCGTAGAGGAAGAAGGAAGGCTTGGTTTACAGAGACCAATAAACACCACTTGGCGTATCACTCTAATGCAGAGAGATCTCGAAACTATTCTCATAACGATGGAAAAGAGAGATACCTAGACAGAGGACAAAGGACAGAGAGAACATGGGACTCAGACAGACTCTCCAGAGACTCTCTGAGAAGGAGAGAGCAAGATTCCTTCCATTCCAGACCCTACCAAGTTGGAAACCGCAGAGAAGAACGATGGGTAGAAACGGGACGCCGAATCCAGACATCCTCTCGATCAAAGGAGAGAGAAAACTCGAGGTTTGATAGAAGCCCATCTCACAGGAGGTTGAGGGATGAGGAACGTTCTCCACAGATATCATCCCGACATAGAGAATCTCAAATCTCTACAGGCTCGCATAGAGTGGAGGGAGAGCGAGCTGATAATCTAAGTGCCCCACGTGATGCCATCCCAGCAGAGGTAATGGCTGAAGCCAGAGAGGAGCTAAGAGAAGTCTTGATCCAGTATACCTCTTGCGCTGACCCCTCTGAGAGTGCAGCACGTAAGGAAAGGCTGAGAAGAGCTGAAGAACAAGGGGAAGTAGATGAATCTGCTGAACAAATCGCAGGACAGTTGATGCGAGATCAAGAGGCCCCGCAGATGCCATCTAACCAGATACAAGTAGCAGCTAGAGTTCCAGCGTCTCAGCGCCTTGGAGGTGGTAGCTCAATTGAGCCTCCTTTGGATGGACTAAATGACCAGCTTCGTGTCTCAGCAAAAAAGAGACTAGGACGCCCCCCCCCCCCCC
>NC_027750.1:38043452-38049164 GCF_000695525.1 Brassica oleracea var. oleracea
ACTAGGACGCCCCCCCAACAAAGAAAACCTAGGGTAAACACAGAGGGAGTAGGCACGTCTGTGGCTAAGAAGAGGAAAGTAACACAAGTCAGAGTTTCTCCTAAACGAAAGACAAGCACAAGACTAAGAAAACCTACCACCAAGAAAGCTGAAATGCTAGCAAACAAAGCGCAAAGAGGGACAAACCAGAGCTCAGTACCAGGAAGCAGTAACCCAGTTATCAAGCTCATACCGGCAGCGACAAGGCAGAAGAAGGATTTTCACAATCCATCTGCCCCAATTCCTTAAAAGTAGCATGCTGGAATTGTCAAGGGTTGGGGAACCCCTTGACGATCCAGAGATTAAAGGAGATACAGAAAGGCATATCTCCTAGCATATTGTTCCTCTCGGAAACAAAGAATCCCGACGACTTTGTTATTCAGAAACTGTCTTCGTTGGGTTTCAGTAATCAACATTTTGTATCTCCTAGCGATCAAGGAGGAGGGGGGCTAGCCCTGTTTTGGAAACAAGGAGTTAATCTGGATGTATTGTCTTCTTGTAAAAACTTTATTGATACGAAAGTGGTGTATGAAGGGAAGAGTTTTTATTCTACTTTTGTTTACGGTGACAACGATAATGTCAAAAGAAGAAGCATGTGGAAGGAGTTACTAAACCTGAATGTGGCCAGAGGAGGAGCCTGGTTTCTCTCTGGGGATTATAATGATATCATCTGTGACCAAGAGAAATCAGGAGGAATAGAGAGAACAGAAGGATCCTTCATGGACCTTGGATCCTTTATGTCTGAAGGTGATTTATACGACTTAAAGCACTCAGGTGACTTTCTATCTTGGCGTGGAGTCAGATATGAACATGTAGTACATTGTCGGTTAAATCGGGCAGCCGCAAACAGTGAATGGTTTGAGGAGTTCTATTCTGGCCATTGCGAGTATCTAAAGTACGGGGGCTCTGATCACAAACCCATCATATCGTGCTTTGATACGACAAGGAAAAAGAGGAAAGGCTTGTTCAGATTCGATAGGAGGCTCAAAGATAACCCCGCAGTGCAGGAGCTCATTGATAAACATTGGAAACAGGCAGGAGGAGCCTCAGTGTGCAAGAAGATAGCTATAGTCCAAGGTTCGATTGTAGCTTGGAACAAGAAACAACAACAGAACAGCAGAGCAATTATAGAACAACGCAAAATAGAGCTAGAAGAAGCGATGACAAGTGCTCAAGATGATGCTCCTCTTATAGCAATAATCAACCAAGATCTGCGGGAAGCTTATAAAGCTGAAGAGGACTTTTGGAGGCAAAGAACTAGAGTCCTCTGGCTCAGCCTTGGTGATCGAAATACCGGCTACTTTCACGCCACAACCAAAGGAAGAAAGGCGCTGAACTCTATTACTGTCCTCGAAGATGTGAATGGAGAAGTTCACTACAAGGAGGAGATGATTACAAAAACAATCGTGAATTATTTCACAGAACTTTTCACCTCTCATGAGGCAGAGCGAGAACAGATAGTACATGATGCACTAACCCCGTTGGTCTCGAATGCGGAAAATGAGCTACTGGTTAGAGAACCAACAGCGGAGGAGATTAGACTCGCAACTTTCTCGATTCACTCAGACAAAGCCCCTGGACCCGACGGTTTCTCCGCGTGTTTCTTCCAAACAAACTGGAAAACAGTGGGAGCCGACATTGTCCGAGAGGTACAAAGTTTCTTTAGCTCTGGATTAATGCCGAGTGGGCTCAACGACACCCACATTAGACTGATACCGAAAGGAGGAGGGCCTAGGTTTGTAGCAGATTATAGACCAATTGCGCTATGCAACGTCTACTACAAAGTAATCTCTAAGCTTCTCACCCGAAGACTACAGCCGATACTCTCGAAATTAATTTCTGAGAACCAGTCAGCGTTTGTTCCAGACAGAGCCATATCCGACAACGTGTTGATCACACACGAAGTGCTACATTTCCTCAAGACATCTTCGGCGAGCAAACATTGCTCAATGGCCGTAAAAACGGATATGAGCAAGGCATATGACAGGCTTGAATGGAAGTTCATCGAGATGGTGCTGTCTCGGTTGGGTTTTCACCAGAAATGGGTCGGCCTGATAATGCAATGCGTGACCTCAGTATATTTTTCCTTCTTGATAAACGACTCAGCTCAAGGACGAGTATACCCATCACGCGGAATCAGACAAGGCAACCCGCTGTCTCCATACCTGTTCATCTTGTGTAGTGAGGTTCTATCCGGTCTGTGTGCAAAAGCTCAGAATGATGGCTCACTTCAAGGGATTAGAGTAGCAACAGACTGCCCGCGAGTAAATCATCTCCTCTTCGCGGACGATACGATGTTTTTTTGCCGGACTAACGCACAAAGTATCTCGAAGCTGCAAGAAATCCTTCAGCTATACGAACAAACGTCGGGACAGAGAATCAATAAGGAAAAATCGGCAATAACATTCTCCAAAAAAACGCCTCAGAGCCTAAAGGACAAAGTGAAAAGGGAGCTAGATATTCAAAAGGAGGGGGGGGGGTTGGGAAGTATCTTGGCCTGCCAGAACACTTCGGGAGAAAGAAGAAAGATCTTTTCACTTCTATTGTTGATAGAATCCGACAAAAGGCAGTTGGCTGGTCTACAAGATGCTTGTCAACAACGGGTAAATTGATCCTCCTCAAGACAGTACTATCAGCCATGCCTACTCACTCGATGTCATCTTTCAAGTTGCCTACATCTCTATGTAAACGGATACAATCAGCCTTGACTCGGTTTTGGTGGGACTCAGATCCCGATCAGAGGAAGATTTCTTGGATCTCTTGGACTACGATGACTAGAGCAAAGCAAGACGGAGGCTTAGGATTTCGAGATATACAATGCTTCAATGATGCTCTTCTTGGGAAACTTAGCTGGCGACTGATCAACAATCCGGACGGGTTACTTGCAAGAATCTTGAGAGGAAAGTATTGTAAGTACAACCCTATCCATGAGGTACAAGCAGCTTCAAACTGCTCCCACGGTTGGAGAAGTATCCTCATCGGACGTGACCTGGTGAAAGAGCATCTAGGATGGGCAATTGGCAATGGGGAGTCAGTAAAAATCTGGTCTGATGCATGGCTTTCATCATCGCATGGTGCCCAACCCATGGGCCCTGCTATAGAACAAACGAGAGATGCGCTTGTTAAGGAGTTGTTTCAGGAGAACACTTGTAGGTGGAGTACTGATAAAATCACACATATGTTCCCAGAACTTGCCCCGCAGATCCTAAGTATCAAGACAAGCTCAAAAGGAGAACCGGACAATCAGATTTGGCTCAAACACGAGTCTGGTGTGTACTCTACGAAAACAGGTTACCAAGCGGCCCTGAAAAGCAGAACTATAGACGCCGGAACTGGAGATCAGCCTGCTTTCCAATGGGTAAAAAAGGTTTGGGAGGTTAATGCCCCTTTAAAGATTAAGCTTCTCATCTGGAAAGCGTTGCACGGTGGCTTACCTGTAAACGAACGACTAGCAACCCGACTGATTATCCCAAGCTCAGGCTGCGTAAGATGTGGTGAGGTTGAAACAATCACCCATGTGTTTTTCACCTGCCCTTTTGCCCAGGAAACTTGGAGAAAGATACCGTTCAAAAGAGACATATTATTATCAGGAATCCAGCACTTCACAGAGGGATGGAGTTTGGTGCAAGCAGAGATCTCTCTCCCTCCGACGGGTTTGAACACTGGCAGCTTGGGTGATATGGAGTCTCTGGATCACCAGAAATTATTGGATTTTTCAGGAAAGGACCTTCTCTGAACAGGAGGTTGCAACTAAAGCGGTAGTGGATGGCAAAGAATGGAATGCAGCGCAACCTTTGAAATCGAATCAGTTGCTTGTGAAGCAAGGAAGAGAACCAGAGCAGAGATTTGAAGTGATTTGCCAATCAGATGCCGCCTAGAAGAAGGAAAGTCTGACTGCAGGAGCAGCTTGGAAGTACACACGACGTAGAGATGAACTCAACAGGTCGACCTCATTGATTTTCACATTCGTGAAATCACCCCTCGTGGCGGAGGGCTTAGCCTTGCGTTCAGAAATGGAGCAAGCAATTTTACTAGATTACAAACAAATCTCCTTTGAATCGGACTCGAAGATCTTGGTGACGGCAATTCTAGAGGGTTCTCACATTTCAGATTTGCATGGAATCCTAGCAGACATTAGGTCATTGGCAGGGGCCTTTACCTCAGTTTCTTTTCATTGGGTTCCTAGGAACTCTGTTTCTTCTGTTGATCTTTTAGCCAAGCAGGCTCTAAACGCTTTTGTACCAAACATGGTTTGATCTGATTAAGGAAAGTTGGTGCACAAAAAAAAAATGCACCAACAAGCCATTTTCACATTTTTAGCTACGTCCTAGTTTATTGTAGATGGATTGTTAATATTTTACGGTATCGTATATTTTAAATACTGATTCAAAATCTAACGGAACCAATCTGGATCGCGGCGTAGATTCTTCCTTAAAATGCGTACGTACCAATAACCGATACTAATGACGTACGTGGTTTGTCTTCACGAGCCTACACCGAAATTTGAAAGTGATAATTTCTATTACCCTAAGGAAAGGAACGCCAAGTACTACAAAATATAGTTTAGACATGTCAAGTCAACATTTTAGGTCGATATAAGATTTAGTAGATCATATTACGATTCGTTAATTCATTCTTCAATTGAATAAGTTTATGTTGGCATAGGCTTAGTGGCTTAGCTAAATCCAATAGTTAGAAACCCATGTGTATATATAGCTTCGTTGTCATACATACACACAACAAATTGTTTAACTAAATGATTACAATAGTGATAGGTGCATCACATATATACGTACTTAGAGATTTAAAATCCAGACTAATTAAGTTACATTATTTACACAAAACACACACATATATGTAAACAAAACGTTCTGTTTATATTTCTGTAACACCCGTCACCTCCTATATGGAGAACGGCGTGTTACTTACGGTAAAATATCGAATTAAACCGATTTATAAAATCAAATAAAATGTCAAACCTTTTAATCAAATAATTTCCAAATAAAAACGAGTTTATAATTTAAAAACCAAGTACCTTAAATCGAAAAGTTAATTAAAATCGAAATGAAATACAATGATCCCAAAGACACCAAACCGTCCAGATCCAACTACTCATCAAGCTCACCTGCAAGAGAAGAAAGAGGGGTGAGCAACAGGGGAGTTACTCTGTGAGGTATGGGATGCTAAACACGCAAACCACTGACTTGAGTAAATAGAACTCCCACTATGGAAGTTTAGCTCTAACATGAACAAACAAGATGCCTAAAGCATCACACAACACAAACAATGCGATGATAGCATATAGCTAGTCCACACACCCCGCATCTCCTCATACGGATATATATATATATATACATACGCTGCGTCGCTAGTACAATCTGTCTCTGTACCCCCGCCCTCCAAAGCTGCGTCGAATGCAAACGTCTCTGCACCCATGCCCCACACAATCTGCGTCGCTAGCCTAGACGTCTCTGAGCCCCCGCTCACCAAAGCTGCGTCGCTAGTCCAGACATCTCTGGACCCCCGCCCACTCACATAGTCCCTACTCATAACTATGTATACTTACATATATATATCGCATATCTTAACATCACACAATCAAATCAACGGTTGAATCCTCTAAACCCCTAGTTCCAGTTTACAATGAATGAACTAACTAACAATCAAGACTCA
>NC_027750.1:38050605-38059149 GCF_000695525.1 Brassica oleracea var. oleracea
TCGCTAGTCCAGACATCTCTGGACCCCCGCCCACTCACATAGTCCCTACTCATAACTATGTATACTTACATATATATATATCGCATATCTTAACATCACACAATCAAATCAACGGTTGAATCCTCTAGACCCCTAGTTCCAGTTTACAATGAATGAACTAACTAACAATCAAGATTTAAACAGACTCAATTCAAACAGACGGATCATGATTCAAAATCTAAACTACGATAGAGAGAATTCTATACTGGTACGAGATTTACGGAATATACCCTCACCTTAGCAACTGGCAGGAAATAAACAACGAAAGATGCGGTCAACTGAGGTCAACTGCAACACGACAATCAACGACTTAGGCTCAGATTCTTCAAAAATAAAGTTTCCTAAAATGGAACTTTTCCTAAAATGGAACCTTTTCTAAAATGGAAAATTTCCTAAAATAGAAACTTTTCTAAAGTAGAAACTTTCCTAAAATAACAATCTTCCTAAAATAGATTTCTGTAACTAGAAGTAAGGAGGCGACAAACTTACTAGAAAAATCCGCTGGAAGCTCGTCCAGAAATTCCGCCGGAACCTCGTCCAGAAATGCCGCCGGAAGCTCGCCCAGAAATCTCGCCGGAAGCTCACCCGGGAATCCCACCGGAAAATTCACTAGTGACTGGTCGTCGAATAATTCAACAATAACTCGTCACACGCAAGGAAATACTTTGACACTATAAGAATAAAGAGAAAGGGTGGAGTTTCTTATATAAGAGAAAGGAATGGATGTAGGTTTTCTAAACTTTCAATGTGGGACAAAATAAAAAAAGAGTTTTGGATTTTTATTAATAAAAACAAATGGGTTTTTCCACATTAGATCACGGTCGTTACAATTTCAGATACAACAAGTCTTAAGTTCTCAATAATGGAGACAACTAATAAGCTGTCATTGATAGTCTCAAGGGTTTGGTACATCGGAAAAAAAAAATTGCAGGCCTTTAGTTATCACACAATTTTTTTTATTAGCAAGTAAATTCTGATTTTTCGTGAATTTTTAACTTCTTTCTATTGCCTAAAACCAATAGTTGATCATGCATATTTAAGCATAAATCATTATCCCTCAAGACAGTGAATTAAGCTATCAATAATGATATATATATATATATATATATATATATATATATATATATATATATATATATATTGTACTCTATCTACAGAATGACATGTTAAAGTATGTATTTTTCACCTAGTTTTACTTACAGTTAAAATGTTCAGTTTTTTTTGTTCAATTGGTTGCGCATCCAAATACAGAACACAAATACCAAAATAGACATACAATTACAAATGATGCATATTGATGTATTTCAAACGCTGAAAGAAAGGATGACATAGCTGGATGAAATTATAAAGTATTCAATTTAAATGTATTTAATATCTTCTAATTGATCAAATGTATGAACAAAATTAAACGACACTCGTAATCCAGGAATAGAACATATAGTTATACTAACATGCTCTCAAGACTTTAACAACGTGAAACAAACCAATGCGCTACACTAGTCGTTTATTAAGTACAGATTCGTTATGGTATTTTTTTTAACTTAAGTATTCGTTATTTCGAATATGATATATATAAAACTGGAATATAATTCCTATTTCTTTCAATCGTCAAGACGGCCTTTGTAATTTGTATAAACATGAGCATATCAAATAGAAAATCCGAGGCAGCTTATGCAATCAAAAAAGAACAAGCGCGCTCAGCGTCAAGGAGAGCTTTGGCGTTCTCCATCAGTGCCCACAGCAAAAGAGCTTAGATTCAGAGTCAGATCCCAAGCTGCGGCTTTGGGTAGAAGACTCTAACTCAGAAAGCAGTGCTTTTTCTTCCTTTTTTGTGTAAATATGAAGGTTTATAGTTGGAATATTAGAGGTTTGAATAACAGTGATCGTCATAGGACAGTTACAAGTTGGATCTTTTCTAATCAGCCAGTTGTAGGCGTTTTTTTGGAAACTCATGTTAGAGAGGAGAATGCCAATAGTATTGTTCAGTCGGTGATCCCAGGTTGGAGGTTTGAGAATAATTATCAGGATGCAGAGGGAGGTCGTATATGGGTTGTTTAGGATCCCAATGTCTCGGTGATGATCTACAAAAAATCTGCTCAGTCTATAACGTGTGGGGTTTTTGATCCAGCATCTGGTGTAGCCTTCAAAGTTATATTTGTGTATGCATTTAATACTGCTGTTCAGAGAAGAGAACTCTGGTCTGAAATGATGGAGGTATGCAATCTACAAGTGGTTAAGAATCAGCCTACGCTGGCTTTAGGTGATTTCAATCAAATATTAACAGCTGATGAGCATTATTCCATTAACCCTTACACCCTTCCCGTGAGAGGCATGGAGGAGTTTCAGGAATGTTTAGCCCTCAGCGATCTAGAGGACATTGAAACTAGAGGTACATTATTCACTTGGGGCAACGGCCAATTAGAGGATCCTATTCTTCGCAAGCTAAACAGGGTCCTTGGAAATCAGAGCTGAAGAGACACCTTCTCAGATATGTATGCTTTCTTTGATGCTCCCGGAGATTCTGATCATTCTCCTTGTGTAGTGGACCTTAACGTAAATCTGAGGAGCAGGAAGTGTAGCTTCAAATACTTCTCCTTCCTAGCTATGCACCCGAAATTCTTAGAAACAATTAAATCAGCTTGGGATGAGGATATTCCTGTTGGTTCGAAGCTATTTTCCCTAGGTCAGAAGCTCAGCCACGTCAAGAAGGCTTGTAGGAAACTCAATAAAGAAGGATTCGGCAATATTCAACAGCGAGCACGGATGCTCTTTCGAAGTTGCAGGATATCCAATCTCGTTTACTACTCAACCCACAGACAGCCTATTCCGCGAAGAGTTTGTAGCCAGAAAGGAATGGAGGTTTTTTGAAAAAGCTGAGGGTATTTTCTATAAGAGAAAATCAAGGATCGGATGGCTGACTTTAGGAGATGCTAATACAACCTTCTACCACAAAACATGCATCGCTCATGAAGCTAGAAATGCTATTCGGTACCTTATGGATAATGAGGATCAGAGAATAGACCAAAAGGAAGCAGTCAAGAACTTGGCAGTGGAGTATTTCCAATCTCTCCTAGGCCAGGAAAGCTCAGAAGTTCAGCCTTTCACAGTGGAAGAATTGAAAGCCATTATCCCTTACCGGTTTCCCCAAGAGTGGACAGATGATTTCATAGCTCCTCCGTCTGATGAAGAAGTCACCGGAATTATATTTGCTATGCCAAAAAGCAAAGCTCCCGGCCCTGATGGTTTTCCAATTGAGTTCTTCTGGGAGGCCTGGTCGGTTGTAGGGCCGGACACTATAGCTGCTGTTCAATAATTTTTCACCAGTAGTAGAATGCTCAAAAGGTTCAATGCCACCGCCATCGCGCTTCTACCTAAGGTCACAGGTGCAGACAGGATGTCACAGTTCCGGCCTATCTCCCTTTGCTCCACTGTTTATAAGGTCATCGCTAGAATCATTAAGAATGGCTTAAGGCGTATTATTCCCGACGCTGTTCAACTTAATCAGGCAGGGTTTGTTCAAGGTAGGCTATTGTGCGAGAATGTGCTTCTAGCCTCGGAGTTAGTGACTGCCTTTGACAAACCAGCTGATACCACTCGGGGTTGCTTGAAAGTGGATCTATCAAAGGCGTACGATAACATGCATTGGGGTTTCCTAGATAACGTGCTCCAGGCTATGGAACTTCCTCACATTTTCAGAGAATGGATCAAGGAATGTGTTATGACGACATCTTTTAGCATCTCAATCAATGGTGAATTGGCAGGGTATTTCAGCAGTAAGAAAGGATTAAGGCAAGGCGATCCTATCTCTTCGCTTCTGTTTGTACTTATAATGATTGTACTTTCCAGACTGCTAGACAAAGGAGCAGTGGAGAGCACCTTTGGTCTTCATCCCTCGTGTCAGGCTCCATTGGTAACTCATCTGAGTTTTGCTGATGACGTGTTAGTTTTCTTTGATGGTACTGAAGAATCTCTGAGAGAAATTTTGGGTATTATGGAAGACTTTCGGAAAGTCTCTAGACTATCGATGAACCGGAACAAGGCAGAGTTGCTAATCGATGGAGGTAGTACTACTCGTTGCAGAGAGCTGGCAGAGAGAGTAGGAATTGCTCAGGGCTCACTTCCGGTGAGATGTTTAGGAGTCCCACTATCTTCACGGATGATGAAGAAATCAGACTTCCAACCGCTGCTCGATAAAGTAACTTCGCGGTTTAGATCGTGGACAGTAAAGCACTTATCTTATGCGGGTCGTTTGGTTCTAGTCCAATCAGTCATATACTCTATCATCACCTTTTGGGCGACAATATTTATTTTGCCAATGGATTGTGTGGCAGCATTGGAACGAATGTGCAACGGGTTCCTATGGAAAGGGGACCAAAGTTTCTTGGGTTTCCGTATGTACTCCCAAGATTTGTGGAGGCCTGGGTCTAAAGAGAATTTCAGAGTGGAACCAGGTCCTTGCGCTTAAATTGGTATGGCTGTTATTCTCTGAAAATTGCTCTCTGTGGTCGTCATGGATTCGGGTTAATATGATTGGTACTGAGAACTTTTGGACCCTCCAAGTTCGCCAACAAAGCAGTTGGATTTGGAAATCCATATGCAAATTGCGACAGGTTGCTCGGCAATTTGTGGTTTGTGAAATTGGCTCAGGCATTACAGCAAGCTTTTGGCAAGACTCTCATGGACTCCATTAGGTCCACTGATCGCAATTACTGGACCAGAAGGACCGCAAGTCACTGGTCTGCCCATTGATGCGAAGGTTGCAGACGGTATTAGTGATGGCAACTGGTGGCTTTCGGGTATGAGGTCTAGAAATCCAATTATTCAACTACTGAAACAATGTCTGCCACCTGCTGATCCTATCTCAAACTCGGTATCTGATGACAAGTTTGCTTGGAAAGTACCAGATCAAGCCCATGTCTAAAAATTTCCTACTGCAACTACTTGGTCTTTCCTATTTCCGACGGGTCAAGAAGTATCATGGCATAAACAAGTTTGGTTCCAAGGTCATATCCCGAAACATGCCTTTTTTACTTGGGTTGATATTAGACACAGGTTAGCGACTAGAGACAGACTGAGGTGATGGGGGCTTGATGTCCCTGCAGAATGCATATTATGCTCAGCGCACAATGAGACCCGACAACATCTCTATTTCGATTGTCAATATAGCTCCGCAGTCTGGTCTTATTTTATGGTGAAAGTAAACCTTCAGCCTCCCCAGTCCTTTGATGCGATATTAAGCTGGCTAGACAGACCTTCCTCCAACAGCCACTTAGTTTTGATTATCAGATTCATCTATCAAGCATCTAAATACGCCATATGGAAGGAGCGCAACACCAGGATACACTCTTCCATCTCCCGTCCTCCAGAAGCAATTATTTCGGACATTAAAGACACAGTAAGACTCCGTTTGGGTCCTCTATCAAGATCTCTCTCCTTGACTACGGCATCGTCTTCCTCCAACCCGCCTGTCTCTCTATTAGGAACTTGGTTTTCCTTTTTCTAACATGGTAGGTTTCCTTTAACTAGCTAGTAGTAGGTAAGGTTAATTTTAAGGCATACTTGTGTTGTAAGACCTTTTTTGGCAAACTGTTTTGAGTTTGTATCGGTTTATAAGTATTAATGGAAATTTAAATTAAAAAAAAAAAAAAATAGAAACTAAGTATAATTAATTCCAAACCAGTATGTCCTTGCCTAAACTACTATATTAAGATTTGAGTCCAGTAAAATCAATTTAAACACTAGGCAAATTATATATTTGAGAGGTGACTGCAACCACAGTTGTGATTTGTGAAGTCTCCAATCAGGATATGAAAACAGAAAAAGGTATCCAATCACGATATAACAATTCCTTATTGGAGTATGTTCACCTACCTTTGGCTCGGAATTTGAAACCCTTCATCGTATTAGAATTTAATTTATCTGTATCTTAACGAAAATATCTAACCTATATATAGAGTAGTTCAGACTTCAGAAGATTTAAGTCTGAATTGCCAAAAAATATCATTAAAGATTTTGACTTATGCAATCTTAAAACGGGATATATATCCGTGCCACTTTAAAATCAGACGATACAAATTAGATTGGAAGTAAATACTACTTTTCATAGATTTGTGTTTTCCTTACACTTTGAATGGGTCAAATTACTAAGGTCGTAGTTAATGACGCTTAGAGCAATTTTTCTAGCTCACAAAATGTGGGCGGTAGCAGCATTACGTGTCATTCTGATTAGTTATACACATTAAATCTTTCTCAATTCTTTAGATTTATTTCTTATAAAGGTAACCTGTCACAATTCCATAAAATATAAATAATTAAGCATTAAAGCATGTACCGGAACAATCAAAAGCATGCTAATTATGCTTATGTAAGAGTCTTTCTTATTAGTGACTGAATTAATGGGTACTTTGGCAATCTTTGTTCCTGAAAAAATACATCTGCATGATCACCGTAATGCCTCTGATGAAGTATCAATCATCGTTCCATCAGTAGAGGATGGGTCCAACACTCTATGGAGTATTATGTAGTATTTTTATTTTTTAAAGAAACCTCCCTGATTTTTTTTGGACCAAAAAAAATTTCCCTGATTTTTCTCTTTAGATGCTGGCACGTGTCGCTGCAGTCATTTTAAACCCTTAAATCTTGGGATTAAAATATTAAACCCTAAGTTTTTGTGTTGATATTTTAAACCCTAATCAACCTACCTATTATTTAGTTAGATAGCGTATAAAATAATATATGATCTAAAGTTTGTCCTATCTACATCCAAAAGACGACGGTAGTAGTTGACTTGTTCAATATATACATCGAATGTTAACCTTCTGGAAACTATAGAAAAACATCGTGGGAACTTACAAACTGATTGTAGATAAAACAAACAAGACAAATTTCAATTAGTTAAAAAAACAAAACAAATTTCAAGCTCGAATAAGTGAATAGTATAATTACGTTAGTTGACTAATTTATTTTAAATTAAATTCTGGATTGATATATAATAATGTTACTGTAAATATAGTAGCTTTCTTGTTTCTTTGTAAAAGAAAAGCGTTTTTTATTATATTGATAGTTTCAAAAGTTCATAATGCATTCTAAATACCTTTTTTAAGCCTTTCTTCGGAAGAAAACTATACTTTTACTTAAGTTCAAAAAAAAAAAAACTGTACTTTTACTTAACTTTAGTCTGAAACTTTTATATTTTTATTATTTACAAAAAACGAAAAAGCAATCTAATGTCCTCGATCGTGCGTGGCTGCGTGCATAGAATATTATGGCGGTAACGAAAAACTAGTATTCTCCATTACTTTTTACTACGTATAAAAGAAACTCGGTAACATGTGCATTTATTAGTTTGTACTTAGTACAGTCCTATCAAATAATAGATATTGATAAAATAAAGTACTGCATAAGTAGGTATCTATGTGGCATATAGTCAAGGTAAAGTTAATATGTGAACCCCGAAGATGAGTAAATAAGAAGGTATGGGCGGGTACATCCCCAAGGACGTGGTGTTTATGGGAGTATTTCATAACTTAGTTCTAAAGTGCATATGCGTGGAATAGCGCCTTGTGTGCGGGAGGAATGGGTTGGACAATCTCACACCCCGCCGGCGCAACTCTTCTACAAAGATCACTACAAGAAAACAGGGAGATTCTGATGGTCGAAATCGTCAGAAATTCGTCGGAATAGACCGATTCCGACGAATTTCTTACGAACCTATCCGTCGGTATCGTTTTGTCGGAAAAAAAAATTCGTCGAAATTTCGTCACAACTTCCGACGACTTTCTGACGAATACCGAGAAACGTCATTCTGACGAACTTCCGACGATATTACAATGCGGACACATGAGACCAGAGTTCATCGAAAAAACTATATACTGACGGAGAACGTTCCTCGGACAATTCCGACGGAGTGGATTCCTCGGTATATTCCGACGAATTCTGGGCGTCGGAATATACCGACGGACATTGGTTCGTCGGAATATACCGACGGACATTGGTTCGTCGGTATTTTTCGAGGAATGCTCTCCGTCGGTATATTCCGACGCCCAGAATTCGTCGGAATATACCAATTTTAAAAACGAATTAATTTTGCATTTTTATATATTTTTTTTATATTAAAAATTAATTAATAAATAAATAAATCTGAAATTTAAAACTGATAATATTATAGAATTTATATACATACAAACCGAAATAGAAAAAAAACATTAAGAAAGTTTAAAATTCATACAAACCAAAATAGAAAAAAAAACATTCAGAAAGTTTTTAAAAGCCGAAAAAACTAAGAAGAACTCGAAGACATCAAACGATCTAGCTTCTGCATTATCTCGGTGTTGAACTTCTTCTAGGATGCCAACTCAGCGAGGATAGTGGAATTCTCCGAACGGATAGTGGCATTCTCAGAAAGGATAGTGGTGTTCTGCTCCTCCAATGCCCCAATCCGTTCATCTTTGTCATGTAGCTCCTCGAGAATCATGGGATCGGCATACGGAGCTTGCGAAGAAGATG
>NC_027750.1:38059167-38059868 GCF_000695525.1 Brassica oleracea var. oleracea
GTTGGTTGAAGCTCCCGTGGATTCGCCGTCATCAGAGAGAGGCTGAGATTGAGATACTATTTCAGCTTCCACCAAATCAACGACACCTTTGATCACGGGGTCCTGAATTTGACCCGTCGTCTTGTTAGTGTGAGCCACCTTAATGAGTTGGAGACGATCAACGGGATTACCGTCATTTGCTTCGATCTAAAAAAACCACCATTATTAGCCAAGGAATATATAAAATATTTATTTAAAAAATATAAAGATAAATAATAATAAAAAACTTACAAGTTCATCCTCCTTAGTAGACATAGAGCAAGCGCCGAGGTTGTGCACATACATACCTTTCCCGCCATGATCGCTCTTCCGGTTCTTGGAGTTCCTAGAAGACGTCTCTGTAGTTTCTTCTTTCTCCCAATGAGCTATCAACTACTCCCATACCGTCCCGTTGATGAACCGTGGCCTCTTGTTCTTCTGCCAAACTGTCTTCCACGCGTTTATCTGCTTCGTATAAGAGTCCATGGCCTTTTCGTTGAATTTCTTACGGACTGTTTCCGTGAGATCGGAGTGCCAGTTGAACTCTTGCTGCAAAACAAACATAATTTAATAAGTAAATATATTTAAAAAATGTAAAAGCTTTAAAAAAATGAAGAGTTACTATACCGCAAACTGACGAAACCACAACTCTCGTTCGTCGGAAGGGATCACACTCCACTTTG
>NC_027750.1:38060066-38060405 GCF_000695525.1 Brassica oleracea var. oleracea
TGTTGTTGAACCAATAGTACAACTGGCATGACCCCCGGATCCTGTTGAGCAGTAGCGGGAGGGGCAGCGGGAGCTAGAGCGGGAATATATGCGGGAACCGAGTTTTGTTTATGAGATGATCCCGATGCACGGGAACTGCTCACCGAACTACGTCGAAGACGGGCTGCGGGGCGGGGTTCATCCTCGGACCTAAAAAACATTTAATACATCAAAAATCTTTTCAAATCATTTCTATTTTTAATGATTTCATTTATATACTTACAAAAGGTTTTATAAACGTTTAAAAAAAACTATTAAACATTTTATTATACATAGTTTATTACTGGAAACTTATAAAAA
>NC_027750.1:38060456-38060586 GCF_000695525.1 Brassica oleracea var. oleracea
TATATATATATATATATATATGTATACACAATTATAAAAAATTTATAAATGTAGAAAAATGTTGTTAAATATTTTTAGAAATTTTTAAAAATGTTTTATTATACATAGTTTATTACTGGAAACTTATAAA
>NC_027750.1:38060606-38061664 GCF_000695525.1 Brassica oleracea var. oleracea
TTTTTATTATACATGATTTATATATATATATTTGTATACAAAATTATAAAAAATTTATAAATATAGAAAAATGTTGTTAAATATTTTTAAAAAATTTTAAAAACATTTTATTATACATATTTTATTACTGGAAACTTGAAAAACGTTTTTAAAAATCAAAAAACATTTTAAAAATAGTAAAACGTTTTGAATTTTAACAAAAAAAAATAATTCCAAAAAAAACTAAAACAACAATCCAAACAACTAACTTATATATCCTAAACTATCCATTCAATCCTAAAATTTTCAATCAAACAACCTAAAATCCGAGATCTAACTTCCAAAACCCTAAACAATTGAGATAAAACAAGGTTTGGGATGATTCTTACATGATTTGGGGTTTGGGGAAGAGATATGAGGGTTGAGAAGAGGATTCGCCGGTGATGGGAGGTCGATAAGGGCCGGAATCGCCGTGAGAGAGAGAGAAATCGCCGTGAGAGAGAGGATGTTTGAGAGAGAGAGGCGGAAATAACGACGAAGGAAAAAGAAGGGTTATTATATCTAAAGTTTCCGACGGACACGGGTTCGTCGGTATTCCTTCGGTATAATTAAAAATATATCAATTGGCGATTCACGAAAATTTTCACACGGTTTGGTTCTCCCGGGCAAATTGGAATTCCGACGGAATGTGTCCGTCAGTATATTCCGACGGAATACTGACGACTTTTTCCGACGGAATTCCGACGATTTAGTGTTTAGGGTGTTGATTACAAGTTTCTAAATGCAAAATCCAAATCTTTGATAATATATGTAGTATTTGCATAAAGATTTAACAATAAAAATGTTTTTATAACACGATTTTACACAACAACATTTTTTGTAGTATAAGATTATATGAATATGATTGTATAAGTATATGAGTGTTAAGATGAGATGTTATGAAAACAATGATATGCATACATAAATATTTTAATGAGTTGTTATATTTGAACGGTTGCGATCTAATACTATACTAAACACTTATTATGTGTTATTTTCATAGTTTTGGCATCTAAATTTATAGATTTTTATGATTGAAA
>NC_027750.1:38064035-38073885 GCF_000695525.1 Brassica oleracea var. oleracea
CTGAAGACATGATTTTCACGGAATTGTTATGACTAAAGAGAATGAAGAGAGAATGAAGTGTGAATGAGTTGAATGAGGAGGGGTTGTATTTATAGGAAATTGCTTACGGCCCTCCGACGACTTTCCGACGAAATTCCGACGGATGTAAGGCAGTCCGTCGGAATACCGTCGGTATTTTCCAATCTCAAACGGCTATACAACGGTCATATATATTTGTCGGCAACGGTCACATGGTTCGTCGGAAATTCGTCGGAAAATTCCGACGGAATACCGACGACTGTACTGTTAATCGGAATGTCGTCGGAAGTTCGTCGGTATATTCCGACGAATTTCCGACGACGAAAACGGTTACATTTTTTATCGGAATGTCATCGAAAAGTCGTCGGAAAATTCCGACGAGCCATGTTTCGTCGGAATTCCGTCGGAAATGGCCGACGGAATTCCGACGACTCCAAATTTTTGGTTTTCGTCGGAAATTGGTCGGCAATCCGTCACAAACGTTCGTCGGAACCTCCGTCGGAATTCGGCGTGTTTTCTTGTAGTGGATCGCTCCCGCTCGTATTCGCAGCCTCGCCACTGTTAGCGGAAGCTGTGGCGCTAAAGGAGACAATCAAAGGTGCAGTCTCCATCAATCTCAGTGACCTGATCTGTTTCTCAGATTCAAAATGACTAATCAATCTGATCACATGAAACTCCTCTGTGATCGCTTTGCAAGGGATTCTCCATGACATTAGTGTGTTGACTAACTTCCTTTCATCTATCTTGTTTAAGTTTTTGCCTCGTCGTTGTAATTTGGTCGCGGATGAACTGGCCAAAGAGGCTCTGTTTCTGTTTCAAAACTCTGCAACTTTAAGTTTCTTAATATAAGTATCGTTTGACCAAAAAAAAAAAAAAAGAAGTTCTAAAGTGCATATATATATATATATGAATATATTTTCCCATTCGTTTTAGAAACTCAATGCACGTCGGTAGAAATAATAATTTTAGAAGCTCAATGCATGCACCCATCCACGACGTGCATCGCAACATTCCTCTTGTTTCTTGTAAAGATTTCAGTTCACCAAAACATTTGCTTATTTTTATCAACATATAGATCATAGATCGATGTATATAAATTTGTCAGATAGTTTAGGTTTTACCTTTTTGTAAACCAAAATGTTTTCCCTAATATAGTCGTCCTTTCGATAAAGTTAATAAGAAAACGCGTTAATTACTGTGAACTTTCATTTGGTAGTGGTAATTAAGGACATTAATTATAAAGTTACAGTAAGATTAATAAACTATTCATGATGCAATTGAAAGGTTTATTGGGTAAAGTGTGAGTGGAAGATTACCGTATTATTATATATATAGTGCCGGAAATATGTTGTGCTAAACATTTTTACGAGTCATAGTATTTCTCAAGTTGGTTTAAATTTAAAGACGAGGTGCACTGATCTCCGTAAAACTTTAATCTGGGAGCTATTTAATGAGTCTATGAACATAAAAGTCAAATAGCGACGAGCAAATCTACTTGATCTTAAGGATTCGGTTACGGACTTACAGTTGTGTGTAAAACAATGTAGTATTTGATTTCAATGTTTGCTCCAGTAGTTTATTTTCTAGTGAACTTACCAGTATATTTTTAACGAGAATCTTCTCAAACCTAATAAGTTGTACATAGAATAATAACAACAAAAAACCGCCATAAATATGTATTACCCCATAAGTTATGGACATTTGATGGGTCGACAATTCAATGAATGTATTCACAAAAAGGAAGGTGACATTAAATTAGGGCTGCGTGGTGTTTACTGGTGTGAGTTACTTTTTTTTTTTTTCGCGGAAACTCTTACATTAAACTTTAATATCCAAAAGGGTTAAACAATTACAACTGGAGGTAAATTTGACGGCCGAACGATAAACGAAGGCTACTACAACAATACGATTGATTGAGGTGTTAAAGGGGTGAAGATACCCATAAAGATGCTACACTTGAGACCTTAAAACTGATGTTCCGAAGAACATACTGAAGTCGGGATATGAACCGACGATGAGAGGCCCTATTGAGAGGGTTTTGAAACGGTTGGCAGACACAAACACTGGTGATGACACACTCTCCTTTGCTTCAACTAAAAAATAATTGTCTAGGAACAGTGGAGGCTGAGCTCGTCCCGAGTTCTCAATGGAACTTTGTCGAAGATAAGGACTGATAGGCGGCAAGAACAGGTGAGTGACTCCAGAAACATAGCTAAAAGCCATAGAGAAAGGCCTCCTTTGCCTAGATTTGAATCTAATACTCATGAATTTTGGGCTACGTGAACCATGTACAACATCACGGCTTGGGGCTAGGTGAACCCTGTACGAGACGAGACGACAAACCGTGGACCAGCATGATGCTTCGGATGAGGAGCGATGTCTCATTTTTTTAACATCCGACATAGAGAAGTTCTTTGTGGACCATGAATGAGTGGTCTTTGGTAAAAGCCCTTCACAAACCAATAAATGGGCTAGGCCCAACCAAAAACATATGTCGGAGAGTCCATAAGTTGTATCGGCGTTGAGATGCGACGGAGGAGTGAAGCTAACGGTGGAGTAGCAGCAGACCTCGGAAGGGAATGGAGTGACGAGGCGAGGCGGCGGAGGTGGCGCGATGCTCTTGACGATAATCCATGAGAGGACGCGAACTGAGATCAAACTGAGAAAGTGAACTCCAATATTACCGTATTGGAATCCATAGCTCTCATCGAGACTTGAGCTAAACCGCAAGCCCATTACAAAACTTTGAAAGCTCACGTCAAGAGATCTGTTGGGATGAAGCTGTCTGAGGGAATATATGACCAGGGGTTCAAAAAGTTGAGATGGTGAAGAAACGTGATGGAGGAGAGGAGGCTCTGGCTGTAGACCAAGCGGAGACTTCACGGTTACGAGAAAATGAGCAGATCTGGTGATTCTAGATCCGGTGCTCCTGTTCGCTTTGAGAGGATGAGAGGTGACGAGAGGATGAGCAGTGACGAGCGGAGGATGAGAGACGGCGACGGTAAAGCGATTCGTGGAAACCATTGCGTAAGAGACGACGAAGACACAAGAATTGAAGTTGGAGATGACGATGGAAAGAGCAGAGAGCGGTGAAGAGCAGCAGGCTGAGTAGAGGACCCGACGCCGGCGGCCAGGGGCACGAACGGCGTCGAGGAGGAACGGTTGCGGCTCGGCCTCGAAAATCGGGACAGAGAGCTTTACTGGTGTAAGTTACTAAAATTTGGAAATAGATGATTTTTTAAAAAATTAGAATAATTTATTCGTATATATATATATATATATATATATATATATGTGTGTGTATTCTTTGATGCTGGCTATACATGCCGTCGATTCAAATCGTAGACTATGTTGAAACACTTTAGGCAGTGCAGTTATGTTTTTTTTTATATCAACGCAATTCTAAATTGTAAAAATGATTGGAAAGTGATATATGTATCAGCTAGCAAAAATTATTCACATTTTTTTATTTTCTTGTGCAATATCACTTTTTAACTAATTGTTTATTCTCAGTATCAAAAAGTTGTTTCTAAAATCATCTTCAATGTATTTTATTTTATTTTATTCTCTAAAATATAATAATTTTAAGTTGAATTGAAAGCTAGTTCAATATATTCGTATAAAATAAAAATGCTATTTTAAATATAAAAAGAAATTTTTATATAATTTTATTGGAGTGAATTTATTTATAAATGTTAATTATATAAACTTATATAAAATGCATGGAGATGCTCTAGATCAAAATTTTGAAGCCAGACGCCGCGTTATACGCTATAGTGTTTAACCAATAGATCTTGGTCTAGTGGTAATTGGCTCACAGCTGTGGATACCGTCATGGGTTTGATTCTTCTTGACCTTCCGGAATGCTTTAAATGGTAAAAAAATGCAGATCCTGCGGATCTCGTATTGATTAGTCATTGGACCTAGAAAGCTTTTGAGATAAGCTACAGTGTTTATGCAATAAATAAACTTCACGTTATACCGAAATATTAGCTTTTTTCATCTCCTTGTCTTCTTTCGGTGCCACCTCCTTTACCTCATATAATATCATGCATTTATCAGCACCACACGGTTTTGAATATCCAAGCTGATATGTTTTCATATACACACACAGACACATGCATGAATGTGATATCCATATCAGCGTATATGCATGTAGTTATTCCATATTCTACTCCAAAACGGTGAAACACCAAAATAGAATAAAGTTTTACTCTGATGTATTACTCCATTTTCTACTCTAAAAATAATATATTTTATTAATAATTGTTAATAATGCCTTCTACTTATAAAAAATTATTAATTAACCCCAACTATTTTATGTTTACAAGAACTGCTTAAAATATAATTTATTTAAATTAAAAATTTATTATTAAAAAGCACAAAAAATCATAAAAAAAATAAAAGACAATATATAAGTTGGTTTAATAATGGCATTAGAATATTTTTTCTCACAAATGATCAACTAATGCATTTTGTAATAAAACGTAAGCTTTTTTATCTTTGATATTCCTAAGTCAAACAAGAAAATTTTGAAATCAAACATTTTTATCTTCTGCAATTTTGGTCTCTCGCGGTGGAACTTCTCTTCCAATTTCAGTTGGTGCATCGAATTCACGCTCATCCTCAATTATCATGTTATGTAAAATTGTACATGTAGTCATGATGTCATGTGACACATTTTTCTCCATAACCGAACAGGTCCTTTCACAGTAGTGAAACATAACTGTAGATCATTTTATGTTATCTTTATTTTATATTATTATTATTTTTTAATTATAGTAAATATTTTTATGTAAAATTATTAAATAATGGAATATCTTGTTTATTTATGTTATTGTATCATTTGAAAATTTTACTTAAGTAAAAAATAAAAAAGCATTAAAACTTTAAAGGACCATTTCACAAATAAAAAAAGTTCAACACCAAATGAAGTAATGAGTAAAATTACCCTAGCCATTACACCATTTTGGGGTTGAAAATATAGTGGAGTTGGAGAAGATTTTACTCCAAAATGATGTTTGGAGTAAAAAATAGAGTAGGATTGGAAATGTCCTTATGTATACTTGGCAAAATTCTGCCGATCCCTGTAAACATAAATGTACTTGTAGAGGATTTCGATCTCAATTGTTTAAAAATAGTTAGAACATATTTGTCAATTGTCTTTTTCAGTAGAAACTCTACAAATTTAAATTAATAAATACTATAAATTAATAAGATAATTTTAAAAAAAATCCTATGTAAATATATGGTTCCATTAAAATCATAAATTAATAGTTTATATACAAAAATACATTGTATTGTTTCTATATTCACTATGACATTATCTCTATTTTTTCTTACCAATTCAATACATTTTGATAATATTTCATAAAATTATATTTAAACCACAATCAAATTATATAAAACATTTTTGTATACACCAAATATAGTATAAAATAATAATATGAAAGTAACATTTCAAAACTTAATTAATATATATACTGCAAAAACTAATTATTTTTATTTTTATATAAAATATATACTCTAAAATAAAAAAATCTAAATTTTTTTATTTAAATTAATAACTCTATAAATTAATAGAATCTCATAGTCCCAAAATTATTAATTTATAGAGTTTTTACTGTATTGAGATTGATGATAGATTAAATAACATCGATCGAGATTAGTATAAATTTCATGATCCAGGAAGCCGGTTGTTTTTTCCCGTTAATAAGTTTTAATACTAGTAAATTATGATACTTTATCTTAAAAAATAATTAATAGGGCAATCCTCTCAAATAGTCATTTTAAAGTTTTTGTCACAAAAATAGTCCTCAAGAAAGAAAATGATCAAAATAGCCCCTTTTTATTTTGAAATTTTTAATATTTATTTTTTATTTTTTATTTTTTAAAATTTTAAACTCTATCCCCAAAATTCCACCCCTTTATTCTAAACTCTAAGGGTCTGGCTGGTTTTCCCACTACGACCCGCAAACGCAGCTTTTGCGGTTGGTAGCGGTTGACAGCGTTTCGAAACAATCATACAAACCGCTACAAATCGCTCTAAACCGCTCTGAACTTCTTAAAATCAAAAGATGGTTCCAGCTAGCGTTTGCGGTTGTGGATGGAAAAATAAATATAAAATTATTTTCAAATAGAAATATTATAAATAAAAATATATACATATTTTATATATTAATTAAAATTCACAAACAGTATCATAATTTTTTTAATAAAAACTTTAAACTAACTATTTATTAGAATTTTTAAACATATATATATACACATATATAAAGATACACACATATATAAAACGAAATAAAATATTTTTAAAAAAAGTTTTAATATAAATCTTCAAAACAAATTTTATTAAAATTATAACTTTCAACTAATTTTTTTTTTTATAAATAAACATAATATTTTTATTAATCATATTATATTGATAATTATTATATTTTATTACAATAGTATGTTTTTTATATTTTTATAATGTTATAATATGTTAATATGGGTAATTTATTATTAAAGCGCTGCAATATCTTATAATCAACCAGTCACAAATATTCCGCAAACGCAACAATTTTCAAACGTTGTACCAGTCATACAAAACGCTTAATAGCGCTTAAAACCGCAACCATCTGCATCCGCAAACTCCCGTATCCGCAACCGTAACCGCTTCGTTTAAATCTGTCAGACCCTAAGTCTAGATTAGTTAACCATAGAGTAAAAATACATATTTTGATCATTTTTACTCTTTAATTAAAATTTATTTTGGTCATTTTTTCATTAAGTGCTATTTTGTGATAAAAACAAAAAAAATGACTTTTCTAGGGAATTTCTCTGATTAATATTTTGACTCTTGTGCAAAAAATTATTTTTAAATATAAACATAAACGCAAATAAGATATGAAATAACAAAAAAGTACCAAAATATTTGTGTTTGAAACCGTGCAAGTCCATAGAAAGAGAGAAAGAGATAGAAGGAGGCTGACTTTGGAGAGAAAGAGAGTAAATGCATTTTGCTGTACATGTTGACTCTTTGAAAGCAAAGCCAAAGCCAGGCCCTTCATTATTGCTGCTTTTCATTCGATTAATTTAATAATTACGTACTAATTAACTCATATTTGCTCTCTTTGCCCTCTCACTCATCTATCTTACTAATTTTTCTATAAATATAACCAACATCTCTCTCCACTTCTTCAGACAAAATTAATCCCATTTGGACTTCCTTTGTCTTAATCCTCACAATTTTGAAAAGCTTTTGAGAAAAACTCCTCAAATATTAGTCTTTGTTCTAATATCTCATCAAAATCCTTTTTAAAAAGTCGAATTTCTTACCTTAAACAATATACTTTCACACTGGGAGGAGAAAAAAATGGTAAGACCACCTTGTTGCGAAAAGAACGGAGTGAAGAAAGGGCCATGGACACCAGAGGAAGACATCATCTTGGTTTCTTACATTCAAGAACATGGTCCTGGAAACTGGAGATCTGTCCCAACGAACACAGGTTAGTCTTTGTAATGTCTTGATTAATTATTTGTAGCCTGTTTGATTGTACTATCAATCCTTTCTTTTTCTGAATTTTATTTGAGGGTTTTTCTACTATTTTTCTGTGCCTGGGTTGTTATGGATCATTAAAGATGAGTGAATTAAATAGCCGAAGTTATTTCACCGACCCTTTCGTCCACACATCTCTGATTACAATTGTATCCCTTTTCCTTGATTTTATTGGATTAAAATCATTTTATTTTTGGTGTTTTAGGTCTAAGGAGATGTAGCAAGAGCTGCAGATTGAGATGGACTAATTATCTTCGACCCGGTATTAAGCGGGGAAATTTTACTGAGCATGAAGAGAAGATGATTGTTCATCTTCAAGCCCTTTTAGGCAACAGGTAATATGCATGCACATGATCAATATTTAACCACAAAGGCTACCCCTTCCAGTTGGGTATATATATATAGAATAAGATCTAAACATCTCTTTCTTTGTGTATAGATGGGCAGCCATAGCATCATACCTTCCAGAAAGAACTGACAATGATATAAAGAACTATTGGAACACTCACTTGAAGAAGAAGCTCAAGAAGATCAACGAATCTGGTGGAGAAGATAATGATGACTTCTCTTCATCAAACACTATTTCACAGAAGCAACAACAAACCTCAAACAAAGGTCAATGGGAGAGAAGACTCCAGACAGATATCAACATGGCAAAGCAAGCTCTTTGTGAGGCTTTGTCTTTAGACAAAAAACCATCATCAACACTTTCTCCAACATCATTGTCAACACCAGTAATCATACCACAAAACATCCCTAGCTTCTCATCAGCTATACTGGACCGTTGTTATGATCCATCCTCTTCTTCTTCCTCTACCACAACCACAACCACCACTACAAGCAACTATACTAATCCATACCCATCAGGGGTATATGCGTCAAGTGCTGAGAACATCGCTCGGTTGCTTCAAGATTTCATGAAAGATACACCAAAAACATTAACTTTAACATCCTCATCACCAGTTTCTGAGACCGGACCATTTGCTTCAGCAACTTCCGAAGAAGGTGGAGAAGGGTTGGAACAATCTTTCTTTACCTTCAATTCCATGGAAGAATCTCAAAATTTGACTCAGGAGACTAGCTTCTTCCATGACCAAGAGAGTAAACCGGCGGTAACAATGGAGCAAGATTCTGGTTTGATATCGCAAGGATCTTTGTCTTTGTTGGAGAAATGGTTATTTGATGAAAACATGGTTGCTATGTCGTTAGGACAAGAAGCGATGTTCTAGAACGAAATCAAGTGGAATAATTTGAGGGCATAATCAGTTATGAGTAATAACAAATATTATTATTGCATCAGGGCTTTAGAGTCTTTAGTAGCTTTTAGCTCTACAGCACTCTTTTTCCCTTTTGGTAATATAATCTTTCTTTTTTTGCTTTTCAATTGTATGTTTCTGAACGTAACTCAAAAGGGTTGTCATCTTTATTAATGTAACGTGTTTGTACTTTGTGGCGCTTATATATGGTTGTGTTACTTGTGTATTGTTCTTATATATATATATATATATATATATTATTGAATTATAGATATATCCAACACAAGAAATCATCGTTGTATAGATTTCCTTCTCTAATTGCTGTCTCAGCAAAAAAGGGAAATGTAGCGTTCAACCCAAATAATACTTTGAAAACATAATTAGCAGCACTCTTTACACAATTTAACATGTATTTATTTGTGATTGTTCAATCTGATTTTGGGTTTAGCTTTCGTTAGATTAATTTTCTTTTACCTGTTATTTAAAAGTCAAAATCAGTATACTTGGTTTGATTCGTTTGGTATTAATCAAATTTAAAGCATTAATATTACTTTAATTTTTTGGTTTAGATCCAATAATGGAGTTTTAAACTGATTTTTTTTAAAACATATACTAAGCTCATTTCTAACTTCAAAATGAGATTATGTTTTGTCAACTCGGTTTTTCTTCCTATAAATAAATTTATGAAAGAAATAAAACCGTATATTTATCAAATTTTCCCTTTCAAATCAATCATAATCCCTGAGACAAAATGTCATTGATTGGTAGTAATTTAAAAGAGTACCTACTGGAGTTATTCAAACATTAAAAAAATGTTTTTCTCGGTTTTGTTTTACAAAGTATAAAAATCCTTTCTAAAGGAAAACCCCACAATTTTGAATTTGAAACATTTAGAAAGGCTTCAAGATTATTTGTAGGAAAGTTTTGAGAGTTTGATATGAAGATTTTACTTTTGGGAAATAAACATAAATGGGGTGATTGGTATTGGTTGTGAGTGCTCTACACCGCCATAATTTTTTCTAGAGCAATAAAATTA
>NC_027750.1:38075835-38076569 GCF_000695525.1 Brassica oleracea var. oleracea
TGGCCTTTGAGAGAAACCTTGGGCTACGAGACGAGCTTTATATCTTGTAATCTCGTTTTTCTCATTTCTTTTTCGGACAAACACCCATTTGTACCCAACAGGTTTTATATCTTTGGGTGTGAGCACAATCAGTCCGAATACGTTTCGTTTGTTAAGCGAATCTAGTTCGACTTGAATTGCATCTTTCCATTTTATCCAGTCATGTCTCTTTTGACATTCATATACAGACTTTGGTTCTAGATCTTCGTTTTCTTCATTAATTTCCTTTGCTAAAAGGTATGAGATAACGTCATCAATATCATCCATCTCATTTTGTTTCCATATCTTTCCATTATGGATGTAATTGATAGAAATCTCGTGATTTCCTTCAGATTCATGATGCTCTATATTGTCGTTAGATTCACAATTCGCTTCTTCCAAAATATTTTCCGCTATTTTGGGAGTATCATGCTTTTCACCTTCCTTACGTTTTCTAGGAAGTTTATCCTTTAAACCAATAGGTCTACCGCGCTTTAAACGTGTTCCTGATTCACGTGTATCAACTGTCGTTCCACCGTTTTGTGGTATTTCAATACGAGCAGGAGTATTTGTAGCGGTTATATGTGATTTAGTTACCATTTTGGTATCAGCAAATCCATCAGGTAGCTGATTTGCTATATTTTGTAAATGCATGATATGTCAAACTTTTAGTTCTGACTGTTTTGTAGGAGGATCAAGGTGTAATAAAGATGGTA
>NC_027750.1:38076669-38077505 GCF_000695525.1 Brassica oleracea var. oleracea
GGCAAAATCAAGTGGTGGAAAGAACTTTGAAAAATATACAAAATAAAGGAAAAATTATGTAAAAAAAGAATATATAGAAAAGAGTATTAAATGCTAACATGTGAAGGACTCGACTTGTGGTTGTCAAAACAGTGACCAACTCATGATGTTTCCGACAAAAAAAAAAAACTTACTAAAAGATAGACATAAACGTGTAACGTGTTATAAAAAGAAATGGAATTTTATGAAATCGTATGAATTTAAATAAAGCAAAATTTTATACCTGTAAAAAAAGATAACACTGATAGAGAAAGAAAATTTCTTATTAGAAGTAAGAAGAGAAATTGGGGTGTGTTTTATAAACGATCGAAATATAGAAGTTAAAAATTAGGATTTACTGTGCAAATAATACATCGGACCCCACATCTTTTTATATATTCAACAAAGGTGGCTGCTTTTCGTAACACTCCCCCTTGGGGACCGGTGTCACTATCCATTATCGCTTAACGTCTTTGTTGCCTCGTTAAAAACCTTTCCATGAAAAACCCAATGGGAAAAACCATAGTAAGGTAAAAAGAGTACAACTACGTAAGCTCCCCCTCGAATGAACAGTCATAGATCCCTCTGATGGCGCATCCCAATATTATGAATGTGTTTTCTGAATACCGAAGTCGGAAGTGATTTTGTGAAGAGGTCAGCTGCATTGTCGCATGATTGGACATATCTTACTTCAATCTCTTTCTTCTTCACGAGCTCTTGAGTGTATGAGAAGAACTTTGGATGAATATGCTTCGTTCTATCGCTTTTGATATATCCGTCCTTTGTTTGAGCAACACATGCTGCATTATCTTCATATA
>NC_027750.1:38080268-38080667 GCF_000695525.1 Brassica oleracea var. oleracea
CATATAGCCGAAGCGATAATCTTCCTGAAGAAGCATTTAGATGAAAGTCTAACGCACGACTATGCAAACGTCGAGGACCCAGCTGAACTGTGGCAAACTTTAAAAGAAAGGTTCGATAACCAGAGACAAATCATCCTCCCTCACGCTCTAGAAGGGTGGAAAAATCTGAGGTTCCAAGATTTTCAAAAGGTTGAGGATTACAATTCCGCTATCATGCGGATAGTTGCACTCCTGAAGTATTGTGGTAATCATGTCTCTGAGGCAGAAATGATGAATAAAACATATATCACTTTCCACAAACAACTTCACTTCTTGCCCGAAATTTACAGAAAATGCGGGTACACGAGATTTTCTGAACTGATGGTTGCGCTCATGTTAGCTGAAAAGAACAATGAGCTC
>NC_027750.1:38080752-38081262 GCF_000695525.1 Brassica oleracea var. oleracea
TCCAATCGAGGTCATGGCCGCCGTTTCAACAACAAACGTGGAAAAGCTTACAATCCCAAATGGAGGGGATCTAACAAGTGGGTTAGGCCCGTGCAAGTTTCCAAGGGTAAAGAAACTCAAGAGGATACCACCCAGAAGCGTGAGACAGTGTGTTACAGATGTGGTTGTAAAGGACATTGGTCCCGTACCTGTCGTACTCCTTCACATCTCTGTAAGTTATATCAAGAGTCCACGAAAGGCAAAGATAAAAAAGTGAACCTCACTGAAAACTTTGAAGGGACATCGTACCTCCCGACTTCGCTAATGAGCTGGACTAGATTACTCCTGAAGAGAGCCGAAATGCTTATAATAAGACTATTGAATATTTTTCAATATTGTCATGTATAATTATTTCATTTCCCGTTAAACAAATAATGATGTTTTTAACGTCACCTTAATGTATAATTATTGTGTTTTTTCCTTATACGAATGAATTTTATGTTTCCTTTTATATTTATGACAATTTCAGAA
>NC_027750.1:38081467-38106358 GCF_000695525.1 Brassica oleracea var. oleracea
ATAAATAACGCTTTATTTTCTCCAGGTTCTAAAAGGAATTTGTTGAGTTTTAAAGACATATATCTTCACGGATATGATACTCAGTCTGCAACTGAGGATGGAAAGAAATACATGTATGTAACTTCTGAGAAAAGTGGCAGAAAATACATATTAGAAAAGTTTACAGAACTTCCTTCGGGACTACATCATACTTATATCGATGAGATCGAATCAAATCTTGTAGTAAAACGGAACCCAGAAGAGTTCACGTTATGGCATGATCGCCTTGGCCACCCAGGAACTACAATGATGCGTAAAATCATAGAAAGTTCACATGGTCATCCACTGAAAATCCAGGAGATTTCTCAAGGGAATAAAATGACATGTGTTGCATGTTCTCTAGAAAAATTGATCGTAAGGCCATCGCCAACCAAAATCGATAAAGAATCACCAAAGTTCCTTGAAAGAATTCAAGGCGATATATGTGGACCTATACACCCACCTTGTGGACCATTCCACTATTTTATGGTATTAATTGACGCATCCAGTAGATGGTCACACGTTTGTCTATTATCATCTCGAAATGTGGCATTTGCGAGATTTCTAACTCAGATAATCAAACTGCGAGCACAGTTTCCTGATTATACTATTAAAAGAGTTAGACTAGACAACGCTGGTGAATTCACATCCCAAGCATTCAATGACTATTGTATGGTAATGGGAATTGAAGTTGAACATTCGGTTGCTCATGTTCATACGCAAAATGGTTTGGCTGAATCTTTAATTAAGCGTCTGCAATTGATTGCAAGACCATTGATCATGAGATCAAAACTTCCAACCTCTGTATGGGGACATGCCATTTTGCATGCAGAAGCACTCATTCGGATCAGACCAAGTGCATACCATAAGTATTCCCCACTACAGTTAGCGTTTGGTCGAGAACCAAACATTTCCCACTTTAGAATCTTTGGTTGTGCGGTATATGTGCCTGTAGCACCACCACAACGAACAAAGATGGGACCACAAAGAAGGTTGGGAATATATATTGGTTGTGATTCTCCATCAATTATAAGATACCTAGAACCACAGACTGGTGACGTCTTTACAGCACGTTTTGCTGATTGTCATTTTGACGAAAATGTATTCCCAGTTCTAGGGGGAGAAAACAAAAATATTGGAAGTGATATAAAATGGAGTGTACCATCATTGTTATATCTTGATCCTCCTACTAAAGAGTCAGAACTAGAAGTTCAACGAATTATGCATTTACAGAGTATAACTAACCAGCTACCTGATGCATTTGCAGATACCAAGACGGTAACTAAATCTCATATACCAGCTGCAAATGCTCCTGCTCGTATCAAAATGCCAAATGAACAAGAAAAGGAGGATGACACACGAGAACCAAAAACACGCCTGAAGCGTGGTAGACCTACTGGTTCTAAGGATAAGAATCCTAGGAAACAGAAGAAAGCTGAAATATATGATGCACCCAAAATAGCAGAAAATATTTTGGAAGAAATAAATGATAAGGACTCTGATGAATCAGAGCATCATGAATCAGAGCATCATGAATCGAAAGATAATCATGAGATTTCTATTAATTACATCCATAATAAAAAGATATGGAAAAGGAATGAAAATGATGACATTGGTGATGTTTTCTCATATCTTATGTCAAATGAGGTAAATGAAGATACCGATGATCCAGAACCGAAATCCATATATGAATGTCAAAAGAAACAAAATTGGAATAAATGGAAAGAAGCAATACAAATCGAACTTGATTCGCTTAACAAAAGAAAAGTGTTTGGATCTATTGTACTCACACCTGAAGATGTGAGACCAGTTGGGTACAAATGGGTTTTCGTTCGAAAGCGAAATGAGAAAAATGAGATTACGAGATACAAAGCTCGTCTAGTGGCTCAAGGTTTTTCTCAAAGACCTGGAATCGATTATGAAGAAACGTATTCTCCAGTTATGGATGCAATCACGTTTAGATTCCTGATGAGTCTAGCAGCTGATAAAAATCTAGAGATGCGTCTCATGGATGTTGTTACAGCTTATCTATACGGATCATTAGATACTGATATCTACATGAAAATCCCTGATAGATTTAAAATGCCAGAAGCATTAAGTTCCAAACCTAAAGAGTTATGTGCAATAAAATTGCAAAGATCATTATATGGGTTAAAGCAATCTGGACGTATGTGGTATAATCGTCTCAGTGATCATTTAACAAAAGAAGGATATGTGAATGATCCTATATGCCCATGTGTTTTCATCAAGAAAACAATATCCGGATTTGTAATAATCACGGTATATGTTGATGATCTTAACATTATCGGAACTCAAAAGAAAATACAAAAGGCATCAGACTATCTCAAAGGAGAATTTGAGATGAAAGATCTTGGACAGACACAATATTGTCTTGGCCTACAAATAGAACATTCACAAAATGGTATATTTGTGCATCAATCCACATACACTAAAAGAGTGTTGAAACGATCCAACACATCTGTTCAAGCAGCGGGATTGGCGAATATACGGAGCCAACTATTCTATATGAAGATAATGCAGCATGTGTTGCTCAAACAAAGGACGGATATATTAAAAGCGATAGAACGAAGCATATTCATCCAAAGTTCTTCTCATACACTCAAGAGCTCGTGAAGAAGAAAGAGATTGAAGTAAGATATGTCCAATCATGCGACAATGCAGCTGACCTCTTCACAAAATCACTTCCGACTTCGGTATTCAGAAAACTCATCCATAATATTGGGATGCACCATCAGAGGGATCTATGACTGTTCATTCGAGGGGGAGCTTACGTATACTCTTTTTACCTTACTATGGTTTTTCCCATTGGGTTTTTCATGGAAAGGTTTTTAACGAGGCAACAAAGACGTTAAGCGATAATGGATAGTGACACCGGTCTCCAAGGGGGAGTGTTATGAAAAGCAACCACCTTTGTTGAATATATAAAAAGATGTGGGGTCCGCTGCACTATTTACACAGTAAATCCTACTTTTTAACTTCTATATAAACGATCGATTTTGATCGTTTATAAAACACACCTCAACTTCTCTTCTTACTTCTAATAAGAAACTTTTTCTCTCTATCAGTGTTATCTTCTCCTACGGGTATAAGATTTTGCTTTATTTAAATTCATGCGATTCCATAAAATTCCATTTCTTTTTATAACAAAACACAAATAAAAATGGCACATAAAAACAAAAGTGCGCGAATCATCTTTCTTGAAATGGAAAAATCGGAGGAGAGAAATTTGAAATTTTTTAGAGAAGATGGAATGCTTTGGATGAGAAAATGATGTGAAAATGAGTTGTATTTATAGATGAAAATCACTGTTCATGACCGTTTGAGAAAGAGAAAATTTTTGAAAAATTTTCTTTGTGACCGTTGGTGATAAATCGAGTGCACCAAATGCGACGGCTCAGCCGGTCAATGCAGAGTAATAAATTATACGGCGGTTCGGCCGACCAATTAAAAATAAACAGAATATAAGGCGGCTCGGCCGACCAATAAATTAATTAAATTTTTAATAAATAATATAGGTTGTATTCCGGCTATTTTAACATGATATAAATAATAGTAGAGGCGGTATACCGACCATTATAGCAGGATATAAATGATACAAATAAATTTTACCAAAATTGAGAACGATCGTGCTGATAACATGTTATAAAAAGAAATGAAATTTTATGGAATCGCATGAATTTAAATAAAGCAAAATCTTATACTCGTAGGAGAAGATAACACTGATAGAGAGAGAAAGTTTCTTATTAGAAGTAAGAAGAGAAATTGGGGTGTGTTTTATAAACGATCGAAATATAGAAGTTAAAAATTAGGATTTACTGTGCAAATAATACATCGGACCCCACATCTTTTTATATATTCAACAAAGGTGGGACGGCTCAGCCGGTCAATGCAGAGTAATAAATTATACGGCGGTTCGGCCGACCAATTAAAAATAAACAGAATATAAGGCGGCTCGGCCGACCAATAAATTAATTAAATTTTTAATAAATAATATAGGTTGTATTCCGGCTATTTTAACATGATATAAATAATAGTAGAGGCGGTATACCGACCATTATAGCAGGATATAAATGATACAAATAAATTTTACCAAAATTGAGAACGATCGTGCTGATAACATGTTATAAAAAGAAATGAAATTTTATGGAATCGCATGAATTTAAATAAAGCAAAATCTTATACTCGTAGGAGAAGATAACACTGATAGAGAGAGAAAGTTTCTTATTAGAAGTAAGAAGAGAATTTGAGGTGTGTTTTATAAACGATCGAAATCGATCGTTTATATAGAAGTTAAAAAGTAGGATTTACTGTGCAAATAGTACAGCGGACCCCACATATTTTTATATATTCAACAAAGGTGGCTGCTTTTCGTAACATAATGATATTATTTACTAGAAATACTAGGAGCGTTTAGAGCATGATTAATAGGGAGTAGTTCTTAGAGTGAAATTCTTAACGGAATATAAAAAAACGTCTCTTAACTTTTAACTAAAAAAATTAAAAACCGGTTTTTAAATAAGATCCCGTAGAGTTTTTAACGGAATATAAGAAATTGTCTCTTAAGTTTTAATTTAAAAAAAAAAACTAAAAACCGGTTTTTAAATATCTTATTTAAAAATCGATTCTTAGTTTTTTTAGTTAAAACTTAAGAGACGGTTTCTTATATTCCGTTAAGAATTCCACACCCTGAAAAGTAAGAACCTTCCCATTAATCATGCTCTCCCCATTAATCATGCCCTTATGCCAAAGCTTAAGGAATTAACTGGAAGCTTCATATAACATAGTACATGGACGAAACCGATGAACAAAGGCTTCATAGGCACTGATCAAAAACATCCGATGTTCACTAGAAGCAACAATGACTGGTGGTTTTTTTTTTGTCATCAAAAGCTTCATTCAAAGATCAAATAGGTCCTAACACTCTAGCTTCGAGAGCTAGTTGTTGAGGGACCTTAACGTCTACAAGTATAAAAGGTGAGTCTCGTGATCGGGCCTCTTTTGCAAGAGAATCCGCACGGAGGTTCAGAGATCTTGAAATGAAGCATAAAGAAAATAGAGAAAAAGATGATCGAAGTAGTTGAATATCATCGAGTTCCGGTGCGAGTGCTGGCCAGGCTTTTGGGGATGTAACGATTTGCACCAATTGTTGACAGTCGGATTCAAAATTCACATGTTTGAAACCGCGTCCACTTAGCTCTTCCATAGCCCAGATGAGGCACTCTGCCTCCGCATGTAGTGGTGAGTTCGAGCATCTAACCTTGCGCTGTCCCACTACTATCTCTGTATTCTCTTCCAAAAGTGTGAATCCCAGTCCAGTCCCGGTGTCCTGCTCAGTCCATGACGCATCGACCTGGCATCTCCATCTTCCATTCGCTGCAGAAGTCCCATGCGCTTGTTGTGTCTCCTCGTGAGTCTCATCTGTTCCAACCATTTCTGGCACAATTTGAGCTAGCTTCCAAGCCTCCGCTTCATGCCTCGCTAGTTGCAGAGTATCCATTGGCGATGTGTCCTTATTACTGAAGCATTTATCATTCCGGGCTTTCCACAAATACCAAATGATCCATGGAAAGATCGGTGTATCCATACCTTCAGTATTTAAACTTCCTCCCAGTCGCAGCAAGGTATCAAAATTAACGTATATAGATGAACACGGAAAAAACCCCGGAGATGAAGAAACTGTCGACAGGGCCCAACATTGGATTGCCGGTGAGCATTCAAAAAGTATATGATTAATGGTTTCATTCTATGCTCCACACCGTTGACAGACCGTATCTGTGCCACAATGTCGCTCCTTTAACTTGCTTGCTGAGGCCACGTAGCCTGACAGTGCTTGCCATAGATAGTGTTTCATTTTTCTCGGGGCTTTCAGCTTCCAAACTTTCTTCTTAAGACTATTGCAGCTCGGTTCCAAGAGCATTTCAGCATCCTGCTTGTTCCTCCTCTGCTCCACTGCAATAGCATAACCCGATTTCACAGAGTAGCATCCTGAGCTTGTATGATTCCAGCTATATCCATCACTCCGGTTTGTCTTGCTAATTCGGAGAGAGATAATCTTAGGAACGTCCTCCGCGTCTATGACTTCGCTTATAAGATCGACCTTCCATTCCTTCCTGTCATGGTCAATGAGATGATGAACTCTGAGATCAACATCAAAGTTTGGCAGTTTTGGTTTTGCAGCCCTAGCAGGAGACCCGGGGATCCAAACATCCTCCCACACTTTTGTTTCTGCGCCAGTTCCAACGGTTCTCCTGATCCGGTCCACTAGGATAGATTTTGATGCCATGAGGCTACTCCATCCAAACGATGGTGAGTTGGCTTTCCCAGTCAGCAAAGGGTTAGAAAATCTATAATATCATCCTTTAAGCACTCTGGCTATGAGGGAATGCGGGTGTGTCAGTAGGCGCCACACTTGCTTGGCAAGTAAGGCCAGATTGAAATCTCGGAAGTCCCTGAAACCCAATCCTCCTTCCTCTTCTGGAACACAAATCTTGTCCCAGGCAACCCAATGTAGACCTATGTTATTATTGCCTGTGCTCCACCAAAAGCGCGCCACTGCGGCGGAGAGTTTTTTACAAATCCCCTGGGGCAGCAAATAGCAAGACATAACATACGTTGGTACTGATTGTGCAACTGATTTAATCTGTACCTCCTTCCCACCTTTTGATAGAAGTTTCCCTGACCACGAATTTATCCTCCCATTCATTCTCTCCAGGACAAATGAAAAAACTTGTTTCTTTGATCCACAAATCTTCTCCGGCTCTCCGGCATACCCAAATACATCCCCATTCCACCTTCTTTATTGATTCCAAGTGATCTTTTCAGATCGATTTTTTTGGACGCTATGACCTTAGAACCGAACATAACTGAAGATTTTGATTTATTCAGTTGTTGTCCTGAGGCTTTACCATAGACGTCGATGATACGAACCAGTTCTTCGCATTGGGATTGCTCCGCTTTGCAGAAGAAGAGGCTATCATCTGCAAAAAGCAGATGAGAGATGGAGGGGCTTCCTCTAGCGATCTTGATACCTGTGATGTCTTTGTTCCTTTCAGCCTGCTTGATATGTGAGATCAGCACTTCGGTACACAGTATGAACAGGAAGGGTGAGAGTGGATCGCCTTGTCGGAGACACCGGGATGGCGTTATAAGTCCTTTGGCTTCGCCATTGATCAGTACTTGGTACGAGACAGATGTTATACATTTCATAATTCTCGCCACCCACTGTTGGTCAAAGCCAAACTTCAGCAGCAAAGCTTCCATGAAGCTCCATTCAACTCGATCGTATGCTTTGCTCATATCAGTCTTAATCGCCACATATTTTTCCTTACAACTCGGGTTAGTCCGCAGGGCATGGAACATCTCTTGTGCCACCATTATATTATCCGTAATGAGCCTCTCTGCTGCAAATGCCGATTGTGTTTCTGAAATGATCTTGGGCAGTATGCACTTCAATCTAGAGCTGAAGATCTTGGATATGATCTTGTATCCCACGTTACAAAGACTGATCGGCCGAAATTCTGTCATCGATTCCGGTCTGTCCATTTTAGGTATGAGGCAGATATTGGTCCTGTTCAGTCGTTCATCAAACTCTCCCATCTCGAAAAAATTTTGAACCAGGGCACATACATCCTTACCCACAATACTCCAGAACCGTTGATAGAAAAGACTAGTCATACCGTCTGGCCCTGGAGCTTTCTCAGGATTTATAGCAAAAGTGGCTTCTTTAATCTCCTCATCGTGAGGGATGCGTAATAGACGTTGGTTCATCTCATCACTAACCGACGCGGTAATGTACCGGAGTGTTTCATCAATCGTTTCAGGATTCGTTGTTGTAAACAGCTGCTGGAAATAGTCAGTGGCCACTGCTTCGATGTCTTCCTCCGAGCTAACCCATTGATTCATCGAGTTCCGCAATCTGGTTATCCTGTTCCGGGCCCGCCTCTGCTTTGTCTTGGCATGAAAGTATTTTGTGTTACGGTCACCTTCCCGGAGCCATAATACACGGCTCTTTTGCTTCCAGTACATCTCTTCCTCTCTATATGCCGCACACAATTTCTACTTTATCTCTAGTTCTTCTTCACTTGAGATATTCTCATCGTTCTGTGCCGAGTCCAGCTGCTGTTTTAACATCTCGATCAGTTTGGCATTGTTGGTAGGCCGGTGCTTCTTCCATCTCGAGATAGATTTGCGCGTTCTACAGATCTTGTCAAAAAGTTTCATGGCCGGCTCCCCTTTCAATGCTTCCCACTCCTCTCGCACCGCCTCTACAAAGCCTTCTTTACCAAACCAGTTACGATCAAATCTAAAATTCCTCCTTCCTTGTTTGTCTTTGGATTGGAAGCGCGCAAGGATGGGTCGATGATCAGATCCCCATCGTAAAAGATACTCCACATATGTGTGGGAAAAGATATTGTGCCAGTCTTCGTTCCCAACCGCTCGATCCAAGCGGCATTGCACCCGTCCTGCTCTTGTTCTTCCAGCCCACGAGAACGGGTTCCCCTTATAGGGAAAGTCTATCATACCACAACCTGACAGCATGTTTTTAAATGATAGGAATGAGGCATCAGTACGTTTCTTCCCTCCTTTCTTTTCCGAGTTGCTGGTAATCTCATTAAAATCACCCATTAGAAGCCAAGCTCCCGCCCTAGTAGCGCTCATACGTAATAGCCTTTCCCATACATTATCTCGGCATTCCACCACCGGATCTCCATACATGAAAGTGATATACACTTTATGTCCATCTATCTGCGTTTCAATATCAATCATACGATTATTTGAAAAGTTAATAATGACTTCAGACGCATCCATGTAAAACAAAGCAAGTCCACCGCTCCTACCAACAGGATCCACGGTGAACAAATTATCATAACCAAACTCCAACTTAAAATCATGCAAAAATGAAAAACTGTTTTTTTGTTTCAGAAAGAAAAAGAAAACTAGGATGAAAGTATCGATGCAACTCCCGCAGGTGTTGCTTTGTCAGGAAGGCGCCCGCTCCCTGATAATTCCAAGCGATTGCACTCATATATGAGTACTGGGTGGTTTCTGGGACCCCACCGAACCTAAAGCAACAGAAGTTTTTCGGCTTCTTACAGCCGAGGGATACACCTCAGTACGAGGGACCGTCGTGGAGGTCAAAACTCTCCCCGAATTAAGCCGAGCATGCTTAGACAATTTGCCTTTGGGTGAGGCACGACCTCTGATAGCCAGCTTCTTGGAAGCTGTTAGACCTTTCGTATCTGGGCTCCTCATGTTCCTGCGCTTCCCATCGACTCCAGTCGGTTTGTCTTTCTGTCCCTTGCTCCCTTGTTTCTCTTGTTTCCTCTCCTTCTCGTTTCCAGCTTCCTTACTTGACGTCTGTATCTTCTCTCCTATCAGGTCTTCACCAGCCATAGCCCTATTCAGCTGCTCCTGGGCCTCTTGATTCTTTGAGGCAGGCTTCACGTGTGTTATTGTTGCATCCGTCTCCGGAGGTTCCTGCGTCTCAGGGACCATAGCTACTTCCTCCATCAGATCATCCAGAAGGTCATCCTCATCTATCATCTCCTCATCCATCTCCAGATCAACACTCCCGTACTGTTCAGCCAATAGGTTCATCTCTTCTTCGCTCAAGAGAAGTGGGTCCTCCTCTCGCCTTTGTTCCTCCAATTGGGGTTCCTTGTTAACCACGATAGCCTTTTGTACTGTCGTCCTCGTATCAATTTGCGGTATCGGCGTATCGAGATGCCTTGGAGGAGAGGGATTACGCTTCTCCGGGCCCACCTGATTCACAGGGAACATTGTTGTTATCGGTTCCTTACTGACCAAAGTCCCACTAGCAAACCGTTTAGGATCTCTGTTGGTCTCCTTTTCCATTTCTGTCCTGACAATTGCTTTCCCTTTCAGAAGACGCCTTCGCTCATCCTCTGCCTCCCGCTCTCTACCCTCTATTTCTCTGTTACATGGTTCCTGAGCATAGCGAAGGCGATGCTGGTCCTCACTCCGCCTTTCCACTGAACGGACGGGTTGCCATTCCTTCCTCTGTTCTTGCCGTTCATGATAATCTTGTCTTCCTCCCTGATGGGGTCTACTGTACGGCCGAAACGCTTCTGAGATAGTCCTTTGAGAGTCAAATGACGTTCGTTTCGATCTCGTAGGGGTTTCAGTCCTTCTTTTCTCATTGTCTTGCACTCTGGACCGATCCCCAGGGAGTGGGCTTTTCTCTTTTACTCTCCAACTGGAGGATGACGCAGAATCGCCATATCGTCCTCTATAACTAAGACTCTCAGAGCCTTTTCTTGTGAATTTTGGGAGCTCGCGTCTATCTTTGTGATACGGGTGGAACCTTTCTCGTCCTCGAGATTCTTTACCTGTCGGGCTCTGGTCAAGTCTGTTCCAGACGTTCTTAGCAAGATTGTCTCTCCTGCTCGAGATTCTATCTCTTAAATCTCCATGTTCAGATCCACAAGCTCGATCAGAGCTTGAAATCTCATTCCGTTTTTCTTGAAATCGAGACGTTTTTCTTTCGAGGTGTACCTCCCGAGGATATCTCGTCTGTATGTCGAAGCTAGCATGATTTTCAAAACCTCTGGCTGGAGCAGAGAAAGCCTCTCTCGCTGCTAGCTCTTCCTTTTCTTTCTGTTCCAGTTGGAGGATTCGGTTAGCCTCTCTCTGCTCTGGAGATAACTCAGGGCAGGTTCCTTCCTCGTGTGATATCCTCTTACATGTAAAGCAATGCCTGTGAAGATCTTCATATATGATCAATGCTTTTACTACATCCCCATTATCAAAACCTACTTTGCATTCAAACTTCAGCGGCATGTCCCCATTAATGATGACTCTCACCCGTCCTCCTTCCACATCTGCGGTATCAAAAGAGCCCAGTGCTTTTCCTATGCTTTCGTACGTTTCCCATTTCTTATAGTGAATTGGGATTCCTGATACTGATGCCCAGAGAGCGAGAGTGTTAGGGAAATCTACCTTGATGGTTGGAATCCATTGTTCCAGTGAAAAGCTCCACTTATTAAAGTGGCATGGGCGACGTTGTAAGACTTTTTGAAGGCCCTCCTCTTTATCGAAATCAAACTGAAACTTATTATTTCCCAGATTAGTTCCACGGACTCTTCCTTCCACGTCCCAAATCCTCCGTCTCGGCATATGTTTCAGGAGAGCTTCAACACTTCTACCATCAGAGTGAAACATCCTTCCTACCAGCGTGAGTTTAAACTTTGCTATCAAATCCGAATTGTCGAAAGCCGGCATTCGAATAATCTCCTCCTCTTTCTCTTGCACTCGACGTCTTATGTAACGAGGGTTGTCCCCTCTATGACGTGATTCCACCATACGATTCATCGTCGCTTACCAATACCGTGATCAGTAACTTGACCTATACTTACCAAAGGGTGGAAAGAATTCTTAAATCCACAGCAGACAAAACAAAAGCGTGCACTGTAAGCAATACAGGACCCTGTAAGTAAGAGAGGAGTGTTCGATAGTCTCCCTCCCTTCTTCCTTTACACTCCACGCCTCACAGATCCAGTTTCGCCAAGAATCGCCTTTTCGTCGCCTAAAACCCTAAGCGGCTCCTCTTCTTTTTCATACCATTAACTATCCAACAATGACTGGTGGTTAAAATGTAATTATGCCGCAACTTACCAATCAGTCATCACACACGAGAGATATTCTTATATGCAATTGTCTTGTGTAGATAATGGTTGGAGATGAACACAATTTACCAAATATAAGAGAGGCTTTTACAACTCCATATATACAAAGGAGACCTAAACATATACTAGCAATGGTCAATGCGATGCAAACAACACTGTATAAAGAGTACATATGTTGAAAATATTAAGATCGTCGGTAACTTTTGAAGTATACGTAAATACATAAGCATATAAACAAGCTTTATTTTCTCGTCTGTAAGAAACATAGACAGAGAAAGTTCCCGTATTTTTGTTTTAATCTCAGTTTCGTGTTTAGCTCATAAGAATACCCATAAACAACAAGCAGCTACTACAGACAGCGAAATAGAGAGAGACCAAAGTCGTGGATGATTTTGGTTTCTTTGACCGGTGCTCAGGGATATAATCATTGCGGTGAAGCCTCAGGTTGGTGTTGTGGATTCGATATCAGCTCAGGAGCTACAGCAAAGTGCAAGCCTCCTCTGCGTTGGACTCCACCGCCAGCCCCGCTGTGCAGCATAAACGCAACTTCTGCAGCGGCCAGAGCGGCTGCTTCCTGGTATTCACAAACACATAACATGAGTATACATATACATACGGTTAGATTCATGTCTGTTTGTGTTTCTGAAAAGATCTAGTTTACCTGTCTCTGTCTTCGGCGTTGTAATATACTGATGGCCCAAGCCATGATGTAACATGGGAGGAGAAAAGCGGTAGCACGAAGCATGAAAAGCTGACAAGGAAGACAAAACAATTAGGTTTTATCACAAGAAACTAAAATGTGAGATCATGTAGTAAGAGATTTTGCTTACAAAGAAGAAAGCCGATGGATCATCTTCTTCATCGTCTGAGTTGTTGTTTGAAAGATTCATGGCGTGTCGTAGCAATAAAAGCGCCATTAACTGTCATTTTAAACTGTTAAATAACGTTTCCATTTTCAAGAAAAATATCATAAAAATATTATATAATATAAAGCAGCTGTAACTCTGGACTTACGATGAGAGCAGCGGAGCGAAGAAAGGCAGCTCCGCTAGAGTTAGAATCAGCATACTCGTCGTAGTCCGGATCAAAGAAACGGCGTTCTGCAGCCGCCATTGCAAAAATGCGAGGGTCGTTGAAGTCTAAAGGAACACCATTGGCCCAGTCTTCACTGCATTACACACACACAAATAGTAATGTAACATGAGTAACGTGTCTTGAATAAAACAATGTTTTGATATATAGAAAATGATATAAAGAGACATAGATTCAGAAAACGTTACCCGATATCGATAACGGTATCATCAGCAGGAGGAGGTGGTGGAGCGGTGTAGCCAGGTTGATAAGACTGTTTCCATCAAAGGGGGGAGAAGAAACTAAGTAAGCAAATAGTAAACTTGCAATGAAAAGGATTTGTCCATATCAATGATTTGATGTATTACCTTGTGGCAGATTTCACAGATAGTGTCGCCTTTCTCATTACACCAGCGCTGAACACACTTCCGATGAGCATACTGCAACACACACATAAACGATATTAAACCAAAACAAAAACAGTTTTTTTTTTGGGTGGAATATATTAAAAAGAGATCAATAGAATTCAACAAAGATAATTCACCTTCAAGCTGCCACTACAAGAGCATGGAGACTCGAGGTTCTTAATAGAATCCTCATCTTGGCATATACGACATTCAACTGATTGGATGAGCGGTTCCTCTTCTTCATCAGCGACATCATCACGTTCTTCTACTTGCACATTTTTATCATCAATAGATTTAGTAGTCGTAGAAGAAGAAAGCCTTGTGGTGCCGGAACTTTCTCCAGAAGATTCAATGGATCCTCTGTCCGAATCCAGGTCATCAGATGTTACGAGACGGTCGGTACATGAACTCAGATGATCAGACATCTCTCTCCCTCCCTCTTACCCCTCGATGCCACAAAAAATAACGTTGACCTGTAAGAAAAAAATCCCAACAAAAAAAAATTGTCATTTCTCCGTAGCCAAGAATCATAAATAATCAAGCGATAATTTCAGGGAAAATGTCATAAATCAAAACGATAAGGGTCTTAATTAGATGAGTCTCGATTGCTTACGATTCAATCACAATTCGGAGATGAAACCCTAAAAATCAAAATTCCCAATTCGCAGAAACGAACAACCGTAACCCTAAATACGAAGAAAAAGATGAACGATTATTGTTGTTATTATTACTACCTGATAGAGATACTTTGGAATCGTAGAACCAAGGGAAAAGAAGAAGAAGCTCTCTTTCGATTTCTTGAAGGCGCAGCTCTCTCAAACGAAACTCGGACAAAATGTGTTTTCTTTGTTTTGATGATGTTCGGTCTGAAGGATTCAGATATAAGTACCAAAAAAAAAATCTAAAAGCGCGTGTATACAGAAATGTATGTATACGTATATAATACTCAAACCGGACTATGGTGAGGTGAGTTGACGGTTTGACAAGTTGACGTCCGTTAAAAAGACATGTCGAGAAGACTTGAGAATCTTCCAAACCAAACGGTAACGGAGCTCTTTTATTTTGTACCAATCCTTCTTTTTTGCAAGTTTGGATACTATAAATTGGATAAAATTCATTATTTTTAGGAATTCAAGATTGAGGTGTTGATACGGCATTGCAAAATTAAGACGTTTGTTACGAAACTCAGAAAAAAGGAGGAGCCGTAATGTTTGAAAATATAAAAAGATGTGGGGTCCGTTTCACTATTTGGACAGTGAATTTCTTTTCTATATAAACGATCGATTTCGATCGTTTAGAAAATCATCCTTCAACCTTCTCTTCTTTCTATAATAAACTCTTTCTATCAGTGTTAAAAATTCTACGGGTATAAAATTTGCCCTTATTCAAATTCTCGCGATACAATAAAATTCAAGTTCTTTTTATAACACGTTATCAGCACGATCACTCTGCGATTCGGTAAAATTTATTTGTATCATTTATACTCTGTTATAATGGTCGGTATACCGCCTATACTATTATTTATATCATGTTATAATGGTCGGAATACCGCCTATATCATTTACTAGTAATTTAATTTATTTATTGGTCGGCCGAGCCGCCTTATATTCTGTTTATTATTTATTGGTCGGCCGAGCCGCCTTATATTCTGTTTATTATTTATTGGTCGGCCGAGCCGCCTTATATTCTGTTTATTATTTATTGGTCGGCCGAGCCGCCTTATATTCTGTTTATTATTTATTGGTCGGCCGAGCCGCCTTATATTCTGTTTATTATTTATTGGTCGGCCGAGCCGCCTTATATTCTGTTTATTATTTATTGGTCGGCCGAGCCGCCTTATATTCTGTTTATTATTTATTGGTCGGCCGAGCCGCCTTATATTCTGTTTATTATTTATTGGTCGGCCGAGCCGCCTTATATTCTGTTTATTATTTATTGGTCGGCCGAGCCGTCTTATATTATGTTTATTATTTATTGGTCGGCCGAGCCGCCTTATATTCTGTTTATTATTAATTGGTCGGCCGAGCCGCCGTATAATTTATTTATTACTCTGCATTGATCGGCTGAGCCGTCGCATGATTTGTTGTCATAACATAAATATTTCATTGCCATAATTTTTACTTTTATGAAATATTATAGATTTGATTGACCGTTTAATACGATATTTTCAGACTAATTTTTGGTGCACTCGATTTAACCCCAACGGTCACAAAGAATTTTTTTTCAAAAATTTCCCCTTTCTCCAACGGTTATGAACAGTGTTTTCATCTATAAATACAACTCATTTTCACTCCATTTCATCATCCAAAACATTTCATCTTCTCTCAAAAATTTCAAATCGCTCTCCTCCGATTTTTTATTTCAAGAAAGATGATTCGCGCACTTTTGTTTTTATGTGCCATTTTTATTTGTGTTTCTATTTATGGTTTATCCGTTGGAGAATTTACTCCAAGAGAATTTAGGATGAATATCGGTTTACTTTTCTTTACATCGCTTCTCCTTGTAATTGCTTGCGTGATTAATGTAAACGGTTCCTTTTAATATGAATAATATTCTAATAATTTTTATTTATATGCTTTAGAAATACAAATGGTAAAAATCGAGAAACTTCCGTTTCCGGCATTGGAAGTAACTGGGACAAACTACACGGCATGGGTTACAAACATGGAGCTTCATCTAGATTCTGAGGAAATACTCGGAACAATAAAAGATGGCAATATATCAACCTCTCATGAAAAGGCTAAGGCCGTGATATTTTTGAGAAGGCATCTAGATGAAAATCTTACGCATGATTATGCGAGAACCAAAGATCCCTTAGATCTTTGGAAAGCTCTGAAGGAGAGGTTTGATAACCAAAAGAAAATTACTCTCCCCCATGCACTCGATGAGTGGAAAAATCTACGATTTCAAGATTTTGAAAAAGTGGAAACGTACAATTCCGCTATATTGAGAATAGCGGCGCAATTAGATTATTGCGGTAAGCCTGTCTCGGAAGCAGAAATGCTCGAGAAAACTTACCAAACGTTCCACAAAAATCATTATGTTCTACAAGAACAATATAGAAATTGTGGGTATACGAGGTTCTCTGAACTCGCTGTGGCGCTTATAATAGCGGAGAGAAATAATGAACTCCTCATTAAAAACCACAATGCCCGACCCACGGGAACCAAAGCATTTCCTGAGGTAAATGCAACGGATGTAAAAAATCCGGAAAAAGGAAATTATTCCTATCGTGGGCGTGGTCGTGGCCGTGGTCACAATCGTGGTTTTGGTCGTGGTCGTGGTTATCGATTTAACTGCAACCATGAAAGGAGTAACAACCCAAGAGGAAGGGGATTCAACACATGGAATCGATCTGATCGGGTAAAAGGGAAAGAAACCCAAGAAAACCCTACTCATAAAGATGAGAACGTCTGTTACAGATGTGGATCGAAGGGACACTGGTCTCAAGTATGTCGAACTCCTCGTCATCTATGCCAATTGTACCAAGAATCTATTAAAGACAAGGCAAAAGAAGTAAATCTCAATGAACAGCTTGTGGGTACAACATCGACATACCTCGAATCCTCTGACTTTATGGGAGATTTCGACGAGGCCACTCATCAAAATAATTGAAGTGCTTGTACTGATCAAGCTTAATAATGCCTAGTGATGCCATAAAATATTATGTATTTCACTTTCAAAATAATGTATTTTAAAATATCTATTGTATAATTATTGTGTACTTGTTATTGATGCATAATATGTTTACTTATGAAAGTTTTTTTTTCTTTATTTGTGTTACCGAAATTGATAAGAAAGCAAATGGAACAACAACTAAACAAATTGGTAGAGAAGTTTGCATACCAGATAGTGGCACAACGCACACTATACTGAAGGATAAGAGATATTTCTCTACTTTAAAGTCAGTAGAAATGACTGTAAACACAATATCAGGTCCTACAGACTTGATCGAAGTAATTGGCAAGGCAAACTTTATGTTGCTTAATGGAACAAAGTTTTCCATAGATAATGCCTTATATTCTCCAAATTCTAAGAGAAATTTGTTGAGTTTCAAAGATATATACCGTCAAGGGTATAACACTCAATCTGCAGCTGAGAATGGAAAGAAGTATTTGTATATAACTTCTGAAAAATCAGGCAAAGGCCTTGTACTGGAAAAATTTCCAGAACTTCCTTCTGGATTGCATCACACTTATATTGATGCTATCGAATCACATCTTGTTATCAAAAGAAATCTAGAAGATGTTACATTATGGCATGATCGTCTTGGTCACCCAGGCACTACAATGATGCGAAAAATCATTGAAAGCTCACATGGTCATTCAATAAAAAACCAAGATATATACCAAAGTAATAAAATGACATGTGATGCGTGTGCTCTTGGGAAATAAATCATAAGACCATCACCAACCAAAATTGACAAAGAATCACCAAAGTTTTTGGAAAGAATCCAAGGTGATATTTGTGGACCAATACATCCACCGTGTGGACCATTCTACTACTTTATGGTATTAATCGATGCATCGAGTAGATGGTCACATGTTTGTTTGTTATCATCTCGAAATATGGCATTTGCGAGATTTCTAACTCAGATAATCAAATTAAGAGCACAGTTCTCAGATTATACAATTAAAAGAGTTAGATTAGATAACGCTGGTGAATTCACATCCCAAGCTTTTAATGATTATTGTATGGTATCAGGGATTGAAGTAGAGCATTCTGTTGCTCATGTTCATACACAAAATGGTTTGGCAGAATCATTAATTAAACGGCTGCAACTAATTGCAAGGCCATTGATCATGAGATCAAAACTCCCAACCTCTGTATGGGGACATGCTATTTTGCATGCAGAAGCACTAATTCGGATAAGACCAAGTGCATACCATAGATATTCCCCATTACAGTTAGCATTTGGAAAAGAACCAAATATCTCTCATCTAAAAATCTTTGGTTGTGCGGTTTATATTCCAATAGCACCACCACAACGTACAAAGATGGGACCGCAAAGACGGTTGGGAATATATATTGGCTATGATTCTCCATCAATAATAAGATACCTAGAACCACAAACTGGTGATGTGTTTACGGCACGATTTGCCGATTGTCATTTTAATGAGAAAGAATTCCCAACTCTAGGGGGAGACAATAAACAAGTAGGAAAAGAGATCAAATGGAGTGTACCATCGTTATTACACCTTGATCCTCCTACGAAACAGTCAGAACTAGAAGTTCGACGTATCATGCATTTACAAAATATAACAAATCAGCTACCTGATGCATTTGCTGATACCAAAATGGTAACTAAATCACATATACCCGCTGCAAATACTCCTGCTCGTATTGAAATACCACAAAATGGTGGAACGGCAGTTGATACACGTGAATCAGGAACACGTTTAAAGCGCGGTAGACCTATTGGTTCAAAGGATAAACTTCCTAGAAAACGTAAGGAATGTGAAAAGCATGATACTCCCAAAATAACAGAAAATATTTTGGACGAAGAAAATTGTGAATCTAATGACAATATAAAGCATCTTGAATCTGAAGGAAATCATGAGATTTCTATCAATTACATCCATAATGGAAAGATATGGAAACGAAATGAGATGGATGATATTGATGACGTTTTCTCATACCTTTTAGCAAAGGAAATAAATGAAGAAAACGAAGATCCAGAACCAAAGTCTGTATATGAATGTCAAAAGAGACATGACTGGATAAAATGGAAAGATGCAATTCAAGTCGAATTAGATTCGCTTAACAAACGAAATGTATTCGGACCTATTGTGCTCACACCCAAAGATGTAAAACCAGTTGGGTACAAATGGGTATTTGTCCGAAAAAGAAATGAGAAAAACGAGATTACAAGATACAAAGCTCGTCTCGTAGCCCAAGGTTTCTCTCAAAGGCCAGGAATTGATTATGAGGAAACTTATTCTCCTGTCATGGACGCAATCACATTTAGATTCCTGATGAGCCTAGCGGCCAATGAAAATTTAGAAATGCGTCTCATGGATGTCGTTACGGCATATTTATATGGATCATTAGATACTGATATCTATATGAGAATCCCAGATGGATTTAAAATGCCAGAAATTGCAAAGGTCATTATATGGGTTAAAACAATCTGGACGAATGTGGTATAATCGTCTCAGCGAACACTTAACAAAAGAAGGATACACGAATGATCCTATATGCCCTTGTGTTTTCATAAAGAAAACAACATCCGGATTTGTGATAATCGCGGTGTACGGTGATGATCTTAATATTATTGGAACTCAAAACGAAATCCAAAAGGCATCAAACTATCTGAAAGGAGAATTTGAGATGAAAGATCTCGGCCAGACAAAATATTGTCTAGGATTACAAATTGAGCATTCTCAAAAGGGTATATTTGTACACCAGTCTACATATACCAAACGAGTATTGAAACGCTTTAACATGGATAAAGCAACTCCTCTTAGCACCCCGATGGTCGTTAGATCACTTAATGTTGAAAATGATCCGTTTCGACCATCTGAGGAAAATGAAGAAATACTTGGTCCTGAAACTCCATACTTAAGTGCAATTGGAGCTCTTATGTATCTTGCAAATTGTACTCGACCTGACATATCCTTTGCTGTTAATCTTTTAGCGAGATTCAGTTCGTCTCCTACACGAAGACATTGGAATGGAATTAAACATGTCTTTCGTTACCTTCAAGGAACAACTGATTTAGGCTTGTTTTATCCTAAAAGTTCAAAAGGTCAAATGATTGGTTTTGCAGATGCAGGTTATTTGTCAGATCCACACAAAGCTCGATCCCAGACAGGATATTATTTGCACAGTGAATTTCTTCTCTATCTAAACGATCGATTTCGATCGTTTAGAAAATCATCCCTCAACCTTCTCTTCTTTCTATAATAAACTATTTCTATCAGTGTTAAAAAATTCTACGGGTATAAATTTTGATCTTATTCAAATTTCCGCGATACAATAAAATTTAAGTTCTTTTTATAACAACGTTACATTAATTTATAGAGATCTAGTTTGACTTTGACATGTTCCTCTTCGGCAAAACTGAGATTGAACAAGAATAACATAAGGACGTCCAAAGTCTTGGAGAGGTGTCCGACGGGATGAACACTCTTTTAAACGTTCTATTCAAAACAGGTTTAAATATTCCCAAATTATTCTTCTAACTTTTTAAAATAGGTAATACTCTGGATTGGAATGATATTTGTATTTAAGAATCTTATAATAAAAATTTTGTATTCAATATTAATTTGTGCATGACCTTTATTTTTAACAATTGTTAATGACCTTTAAATAATTCTCTGTAGCATAATTAGAATCCCACGTCCCACAGAGATCATGTCTTTATACCTTTTGCTTTTCATATGTATGTTTTTATATAATAGATACACAGGAACATGATTAATCCCGGTCTCTTAGCCGGAGTTTTTAACTCATGATTTGACACTTTTTTTTTTGTTTTTACACTTTTTTGGCTAAGAGACGGCTCTTATATCTCTTATTTAAGAGATAGTTCTTAACTTTTTTTAGTTAAAATCTAAGAAAAACTAAGAACTCCAGTTAAGAGACTGGAGTTAATCATGGTTTAAGGTAAGACCAGACCCGGTCCTAAGCATGCGCTGGAGGCACATTTGCACAGGACCCGTTGCAATTTTTGGGGTTTTTAACTTAGATTAGGGTCCAATTTTTAAGAAGTTATTTTTGTATGAGGAAATGAGATATTTTGCAATGCCGAAGAGAAAACAATATTTTAAAAGAGAAAATAAAATATACATTTTAATACTAATATAATCAGGATAAACAAAATTATTGTATAATTATGATTTATTTTAAAATTTTAGTATTATTAATATTGTGATAGCAATGCAGAATTTTAAATATTTCTTAGTATTAATTGTATAAATTATAATATATTAAAATTTAATTATATTAATATCACTTATTTTTAGTTTGTAAAATAGAAATATTCCATTCCGGAGTTACACTATTCATTCTATGTGTTACCTTTTTATTTTGTTTTGAACCGTTTATTTTAGACGAACCGCAGTTGTTATGCAGTATGCGTTTCTTATATAAAATTCGCAGTTAAACCGTACCGCAATATCCATTCTGTTTGTCCCGCACCGCTTTATCCGCTCTTACCATTCGGAGCCACAATGTATATTGTTTTTGTTACAAACAACTAGTTGTAGTATAGTCTTTTAATATAATACAAAACATTTTTATCATAAATACATAATCAATTGCTTTTGATTTTTTTTAAGATAACATAAGTTTTTGCAAGATACACTAAAAAGACTATTCTTTAATCTGCTTAAGAGGTGTGGTGTTAGATTAAACTTATTGTTTTGTCAACTTATTTATCTATTTTTATCATTTATATATTTTCTCTGTTCCAAAGTTATATATATTTTAGATTTTCACACAAATTAAAAAAAAAATGTGCTAATAAATGTATTACTTTTTGTGATTATCTATTTTCCATAATTTATGGTCAATCAAAATTTATGGTCAATCAAAATTCAGTAAACATAATTAATGTCTTGAAATTTTACTATTTACTATTATTATATACATTGAGATGTAAAATATATATCTTTTAGAAATATTTTTTTTCTTTCTAAAACATGGATTTTATTGAAATAGAGGTAGTGTAACTTTATATCAATGTATTTCACATTCAGATAAAATCTTACATAATAAAAACATGTTTCCTCTCTCCTGGCTCATATGCGTAAGGCGCGACATGTGGCATATGAGTTGATCCGCCGTGTTTCATTAAACGTGTGTGTAATCCGTTTGGGATTTTATTTTATCTGGGCTTTGTGTTACCTAGGATAGCAGAGGAAGCAGCTGACACGTAGCAACATCCACGTTTAGAGTTTACAGATCGTAATGGTCTTTAGCTTGAATTTGAAGGTGGGCTCCGTAAAACGATATAATTTTGATAATCAACTCCGCATAACAGCTGTCGTCTCTCCTTCCACAGCTTTAACTTGGCCGAGTAACTGCTATCAGTAATGCATGTCAATGAATTCACCCCACTAATGTTCTAGTCCCTCTCTTTCGAAATACTCGAACTTTTAGGATTGTGCACAACTATTAAAAAACTTATTTTTTTATTTTAAAAATATCATTAAAATATAAATTAAAAGTTATTCAACCAATCACAAAACATATTGCAAAATATCATTAGTTACATAGTTTTTGATAAAGTTAAAAAGTGCATTGATATATGAAAACATCATCTATTCTGAAACATAAAAAATTCCCTAAAACATCATCTATTTAGAAACGGAGAGAGTATTAAAGTTGGATTCTCTTTCAAGCTAAGTTGCTATATATATATACTAGGGGGGTGTCCGCGCTTCGCGCAGAATATTGTTTTATTGTTGTTAAAAGTATGACTTTTTTGGATAATGTAATTATGTGATCACTTTTATTTGTTAAGAATGTTATTTGGTGTTTTTATTGTGTTATGTAGTAGTAATAGTGATATGTTAATATATTTTGTCTTTGTTTTTTCAATAATGTGTTTTGTCTGTATAGTATTTGTTAGCAGTGAAGTGAGTCTCTAATATAAAAATATATTGAATTTCAATAACTTTGCATTTATGCATTTGTTGATTCTAAGATTTACGGTTTCAGCGTCAAAATTTTCTTTTAATTTTTTTTATATTTTTGAACATTATAACTTTCAAGATGTTTTTGTTTTTTTCCCATATTTTTACATTGAGCCTTCAACATCTATGTATTTTCTTTACGTTTCTGGTATGCGGTGTTTCTCATCATCACCAAAAAAGACTCACCTCATGCTCTTGTTCTTTATCGCCTTCTTCACCTTGAGATTTCTGGTATTTATTGTAGATCGGGTTTAGGAGTTCCCAGTTGTGCGGTTGTTTCTCGCATCATTTTAGGCTACTCCATGCAATATTGGATGCTCCTCTTCTTCCTTAGATTTTAGCTGATGTTAGGAACTGCATCTCTTTGGGTTGGGTCAGAGTTTAGTCGTCTTTGAAGTTGTTTTCCTCGTCGTTGGCTTACCATTGTTACTCCCCTCTCGTCTTGGTTTTCAAGATATGGTTTTTGGTGATCTGACTTCTATAGCTCGAGGACGGCTCCACGATTTGATGATTTCGTTTTGTCTACCCTTCCAGCTATGTTCTTTCATCTCGTTGCAGCTTTCAACCCTGCTTGCGTCTCTGTGACTCTCTCTCTCTTTCGCCATGTTTGCCACTCTAGGTTTGGATAGTGTTCTCCTCCGAGTATGCTCTGTAGATTTGGAAGATTGTTTCTGGTCTCAAGTCTGGACTCATGTTTCTCGGGGGTTGGCTTCATTTCTCCCTCACTCATGTTGTTCTCTTCTTCCCTTAGTATAAATGTGTGATATTAGACTCTTGGAGCTTTGGTCCCTTCTATCCAGAATTTTGTGGTTCTTCCCCGGCATAGGCATCTTGTTTGTGCTTGTTTAGTTTGTGAGATGCTTCTTACCTCTTAGCTGGTGGTTGTGCTTATCGTTTGTTATGATTAGATAATGTATAATTAGAAAATAGTGAACCAAATTACAATAATCTAAAAGAAGAAGAATCTAAAATGTAAAAAGACAAAAAGATGACACGTGGTAGCAAACCCCCCAACCACTTGTCGGAAGAAGAGAAAAAGTCTACTTTATATGTAAAGATATCGGTGATGTTAATTGAAACATGCCTTATGAGGAAATGGGGCAAAAGCTGAAAAAAAGTTAAGACGATTGTTAGTGTGAAGTTTTAAATTGCATGTAATCGCAACGTTACACATGGAAAGATTTTAAAGGGTGGTTTAGTGAAGGATCTCTTTTACACATTCATCAATCTAATTTCAACATATTTTTCTTGTTTTTTTCTTATGTTGGAATTATAGCTGAGATGTGTGTATAAGTTTTTTGCTGATTTTGTGACAATAAGTTTAGTATGCAGATGACTGGTTTAAACTGTTCCTCTAAAATTAGGGCCGGTCCTGGGAAAATGAAATAGTAGTTTTTAATCTCAATTTTTTTAAAGAAAATTACACAGACATAAGAATCCATAATTTCTCAAAAGAATTTTATTGAATCATTTACTAAATACATACAACCTTCAAAATCTCAGGAACGGCCTTGTCCAAAAGTAATACATAATCTGCTTGTTCGTTAAATGAAGTTGTTATTCCTAGATTGCTACTAATTATGCATGAAATCTCTTTTTTAAAAAATTGTCGCCGAACATATCCCAATATTATGAAGAATTTGAAATATACTTATATCGAAAGTTAAAAGAACTCAAAACATGGTGGGAAGCAAATAAAAAGTGAAACGATGGTAAAGCATTATTCTAGAAACTGTCGTTATCGTTGTAAACAAATATTGTATCTTCAATAAGCTATGTCATGTGTGTTTTCTTAGGTGCTTTGTAACTGGTGGGGCTGGATGGTGTTGATGAGCCACCTACATTTAGATCATCATATGATTCTTTAGTTTCTTGCTTAAATCATAAAAAAATAGGTTTGTTATTTGGCATATGTGTAAATATATTTCATCTTACAACAAGATCTTAGATCTCATAAGAAAAATACATCTTTTATCCTAATTTTCTTTTTTTCTATTATTTTGTGATATGTGTGAATGTTTACTTTAAGGTCTATTATTATTGTTTGAAATTTAGTATTTTTTGTTAAAGGTTATTAACTCTTATTGT
>NC_027750.1:38107124-38114725 GCF_000695525.1 Brassica oleracea var. oleracea
TTTTAAAGTTGGGTTTGATCTAAACTATTATTTCTAACTATTGATATAATCAGTATAGTTGTTGAACTAATAAAAGTGTTTATTTTATGGCACCTTTTTAGTTTCTCTTATTATTTATGTCTTTTTGTGTATTCTATTTGATATGTTTTCTTTTTATTTTTTAATATCAATACTTATTTTGAATTTCGGGGTAAGAGATACATATTATTTGATTCATAACCCATGTTTTAGAATTTATATTAAATTCATTTTTTGTTTCTTAAACTTGATTATAAGATTATATTTTGATTATGAATTAATTATTGGATGTGGTTATCTATTATTTTTATTTTATTTTATGAATTTAATGATCGAGAAAGAAAAATTTCATTAAGTTACTTCTTATTTTATCTTCTATCTTATTTGGTTTTTGTTTGAATAGACATGAGAAAAACAAAATCTTAAATGAATTATCATATTGTATTTATGAATTTTTTATTTGTTCTGTAACTTGATTTTTTTTTTTTTTTTGAAACAAGTTCTATAACTTGATTATCTTTGTGGATTATATGTAAAATGTAGTTGTAAATCATTTATGCATAAAAAATGACATTTCGTATAAAATTGTTGTTCCATAGCAAATTGTAACGAATCCATTAATTAACATTCAGATTCTTCAGATATTACATACACTTTTGTTTTCTAATAAAACTTGAAACATAGATAGAGAGGGGGAAGTGACAAGTTTACTATATATATATATATATATATATGCAGTGTCTTTTCACCAAGAAACTTCAGCCTCTTTGACATGAAGCCTTTTCTTAGAGGCTTCCAATGCCGTCTGCAACTCTTTTTTCTCCTTTTTTTTCTTGTCTCCATGAGCTCGTGTATCCTTGCCTCCAGCTCACAAGGACACAATCCTTGTTGTTCCTCAAATGGTCCTGAACACATGTATGAACCTAGTTCCTTCTAAATCCTCACTCTTCTCTGAAACCTCATATATACCGTTTCAGGAAAAAAAAAAACAGTTCTGTTAGAGAAGACAATCAAGATTTTAAAGTCAAGTACTTAACCTTGAGCTTGGAATAGTTACCTTCCTGTTTTTGACCAATCAAAAGAAACTCAAACTAAACTTCAAGTTCTGCTTCAAGCTGATCCATTTCTCCTCCAAAAATCTTCTTCCCCTTCCTTACACCCGTAATGTTTAAAAAGCCTTCATGTCTAACAAACAAAGATGTCTCCAGGAACTGTGGGGAGTAATAGTGATCAGTAGAAGATTCTGGGCAATCTACAACGTCACTCGTGGTGTAATACGCGGAGGTTCAGTCCTTGTTGTCCAGAACTTGGAACTTCATAGCCATGTATAGATCAAAGTTTATTGCTTTACCAGAAATACCATCATATTTGACGTGCCAATCTCTGTAAAAAGAGAAACAATGTACATGATAATGTTTTTTACTGAGTGAGTATGTATGTTGTAAACCAGCTTAGCTGCAACCCCAACACATATAATCCGTCCAAGATGGAGATTGTCGAAGGCAACATGCGTACGGAGTCGAGAAAGGAATGGCGATGAACTCGAGAGCAGCAAAGGAAGACGGGAAGAGAGGGAGATTAACGATTAAATAAACAGGCCATGTATTTTATTAAAGAAAAAAAACATATAATAGGAGATCGATTGGTGAATGTTACCATGCCTTGAAACACTGCTGCAGCAGGAACTTTGTTTAGCTTGTTCATCTCACCATCAGAACACAAAAACAGAGCAGAGTTTGTCACACCTGTTAATTCCATCTCAACCCGATACCTTCTCACGCAGAGAAAATTGGTTAGGAGTTGAGGTATTTAAGTTGTATGTTTTGAGCAGATTAAACATACAAAAACAAATATTGCATTATGTTTTACCTTACAACGCGTACATCATTTTCATCAAGACAGCATGTGTTGAATCGCCAATTTCGGAACTTTCACACAAAGACTTCAAGGATTTTGACTGAACTAATAAATCTGTGTGAATCCTCTCCTTACGTATGTATATATACTCATTCAATGAACCCACCAAGGAAATGAAGAGGCGTTGAATCTGAAGTAATGGACGTAGTGGATTGAATCCATAACTGCAAACGTTTCTCAGACGAATCAGTGAGGAGGAGAATCAAAACGTCGAGGGTTTCACATTGACAAAAGAAGTCGATAACATATCAGGTTACGTTGGGCTTGGAGATAAACAACATAAAGCACAATACAAAGAACCCAAAGGAAACTTAAAAATTGGTTTCGCTGCTTCTTTTAGGTGACAGGTGTCCAGTTTTGCTTCATCCTTCTCATGATGTGGCACAAGGAGAAGAGAGAAAAGTCTATTTTATTGTATAAGATATTTCTTCTTGGATGAAACTCAAAGTCTTTTTTGCATCTATTTATCACACGATCTCTCTCTTTGTCTCTTTTTAGATGTTGAATCGTTTTAATTATGGTGATTTACAGGAGACAAGGCTGAGAGCCATAACCATGGACTCCATCAGACAGATCTACCGAGCATCTCTCGGTTTCAGTGACTCTTTCTTGGCTCAACAACAACGGCAGTGAAAATGGCGATTCTTGCTTGGCTCAACGGCGGCGGCTGGAGCGTGGTGAATCGAGAGTGGTTAGGGCTGGATGACGGGTTCGCTTGAAGCTCTGACGGTGCGATGACAAAACTCGAGCTCGGTGGAACACCGAAATCACCGATGGAGACTCGCCGGAGATGAAACCCGGAGACGTCATCTGAATAATATATGTATATATTTTATACTTTGTATTTTATCTCAGTTTTTATAGTCTGAAAATTGTTATTTTAATCTAATTTAGTATGACAATAAACAGTAAGTACTCTCAAGTCTTAAAAATAAATACAAAGCCCAATTGTCAATTTATTTATATGTATTTTCCAACAAATTACACATCAAATTTATATAAAACATAAAATAAATAGTGAAATGGTATAACGTTAAAATTGTGTCATTAAATAAATACTTTAGTTTGTTATTTTTACTGATCAAAATATGCTTCATTTTATTAACAATTATTCTTTGTGATTTTATATTTTATAGAAATAGCAGAAAAAACATATTATCTATGATGCAGTTTACTTAATTTCACTTATTTGCAACAATTTTGAAGTGTAAGCTCCTAAAAGTTCTATAATAAAATGATTTCACATATATCTATTAATACAAAGAAAACCTTGATTCTCTTCTCCTCTTGCCACCTAAGAAAATAGGGTAAGGAGAAACTAACATATATCCCTCAAAACTTTACATTTCATGAATTTGTTTGTGTTATATTTAGGCTTTTCGTTATTGGACTCATCTATTCTATTTCAAAACTTTACTTTCCGTCTACGTTTATACTCTCGAAGAATCCACGGAGAAATAACCCAGAAATCTCTAATCGCTTCATCTACCACAAACCTCCTAATCCACACAAGTCAGGTTTCTACTAGAATTTATGAGATCTATTTCATGAGGCATAAAGCTATCGGTTTTACCAAAAACCTCTGTCGATGCCGTTGCTTTATCTTCCATCATCAAGAGACCGAGAACGATGGAGATGTCACGCCGAAGCCGATTGGTTTTCTCTGCAGTTCCATCCATGTTCTCACCAGTGAATTATTTCTACTTCAGCTTGCTTACAGCCTTAGAAAACGTATGTTACATATTTTACTTCTTCTTTGAGACAATTTGTAAATTTTGTAAGTAAAAGATATTAGTTATAAAATAAAATAAAAAAATATACTTAAGAATATTTCTTTTTAGAGTTAAATATAGAGTAAACCATTGGAGAGAACTCTACTCTATTTTAGAGTAACACTATTTTAGAGTAAAAACTACTCTAAAATAGAGTAAACCATTGAAGATGGTCTAACCAACACAAACCAAACTCAAAATACTTAAACCTTGCAGTCCACTTCTACTTCAGTGTAGAAAACAATTTATATTAGCTAATATTTTTGCTAAAGAAAGTTATAAAAACTGCACTAGCCCTCATAAAGAAAATCAAAGGTCCACAGCGAAAACCAACCTATAAAACTCAATGTTATTTCCGCCAATGCATTCGCTCAACCAGATCACATTCCATTATATGCACAAGATAACCACACTTGATTAAATAATATAGCTCAACTACAAAAACTCAAAAACAATTCAAATAACATGATTTTCATATTAAATCGTCCATCCATCGATTTAAATTTGACACAAACAAACTAACTACAACATCAGTTGCCAACCAACCCTTACAATTAGATTTACATGTTAACAATCATACATTCATAATGAAAAATATAAATATAACACATTCCGCGCGTAGTGCGGACTGACCTAGCGGAATAAATAGAAGGCATTGACAAAGACAAAATATAAAGTCTTCTACGTTACTATTAACTACGGTGAAATTAGAAGTAAAGGAGTAAATAATAAATTCAGAAAATGAAGCGAACCGGTTCGCTTCAATAGAAAACCAATCATGTTGATATAAAGAAGCCGCTTAACCCAGTAGGACCTTAAACCCTAGCAATCGTACGAAAGCTTGACAATGGCGGAGCAACAAGAGATCGTCAATACCGTGTCGGCTGAAGCGAACCCAGACCCGAAAGCAGTGATGGAAGTCGAAGCCGCGGCTCCAAAAGCCGATGAGACGTCTGACAAGCGTGGGAGAGAGCAGACGGAGGAAACAGAGGACGGAGGCGAAACGAAGAAGCAGAAGGTGGGAGAGGAAGAGAAGTCCAACGGTCCGGTGAAGCTGGGTCCGAAGGAGTTTGTTAGCTCTGTGGCGATGTTCGACTACTTTACCAAGTTTATGCACTTTTGGCCAACTGGTCTCGATGTTAACAAGGTATGATGTAACTGTAAAGTTTCAATTTTTATGTATTGGGTTATGCGATTTGTCTAGGAAGAAGATTTATTCAAAGTAGTTAAACTAAAGCTGTTGTTGTTGTTTTGATTATTGCTCAAATGTTATTTGCAAAAGAGTTGAGTTTCTTTATCGGTTATATGATTGTGTTTGTATTTAGAAACTTTGTTTTTGTCTCTTATTATTGTTTGTTTATAATGATTGTAGATGTTGGATTATGTAGTGTGTTTATTTGTTGTTATGCACATCATTATGTTTCATAGTGGGCTTGTGTCTGGACTCTGGAATGATGAAGTCTTAATGTCTTTTGGTGGATAAAAGATTGAAGTGACAGTTGTTGCTGTTTCTTTTGGAGCTTCTAACTAACTTTGTTGGACTGATTTATGTTCTTGACTGTTCATTTCAGTATGAGCAAATGGTCTTGCTAGATCTGATCAAGAAGGGCCATTCTGAGCCTGACAAGAAGATTGGGGGAGGGATCAAAGCCTTCCAAGTTAGAACCCACCCCATGTGGAAAAGCCGGTGCTTCTTTCTTGTTAGGGAAGACGACTCCGCAGACGATTTCAGCTTCAGGAAGTGCGTTGATCAGATCCTCCCCTTGCCTGAAAACATGAAGGCTCCCGGATCTACCGGCAATGGACATGGTGGGGGAGGTCGTGGTGGTGGTGGAAGAAGAGGCGGTCGTGGTGGTGGTAGAGGAGGGAGATTCAGAAGATGAATTTGCTTGATGACTCTTGTTGCCTTGCTATAGAACGAAATTTTGGAGCTTTCATGTTGAGTTCTGTTGCTGAAAAACTTATTAAGTTATGGTCTTGTCGGATGCTAATGTTATTTTATTGGAGAAGAATTGTCGGTTTATATATCACACTACTGAAGTAGTGAAGTAGAAGCAGCAGCATTTTTTTTTTTTTTGGTCAACTAGCAGCAGCTCGTCTCTATGTTCACTACATAGATAGGATATCAACCAAAGTTTACTGGGCTTTCATTGGGCTTCTTATAGTATTCGTTTTCTTACTTCAACATCTCTTCTCCTCCGTAGCTATGTCGTTTTCACAAGTAGTAGTGTGTACTTCTAATTAGATTGTAAAAATCTACCTGATCTAACAAGTAACAAAGTGGTTTACAGGCGATTCGCGGGACCCACAATAGAATCTGACGTGGAAAAGACAGTTTGGTTTAGATCCCGGGGTAAGCTGATTCTAATGTGGCAGAGACCTCAAAAGACATTTTCAGTTATAGGCAATGAGAATGCGGCATCTCACATTATCTGACCTTTATCTTAACGTACAACCTGAAATTCGTTCATACTTTATGGTATTGAATTAGTTTTTTTTTTTTGTTGATAAATATTTTATTAAATTTGGAAAATAAATCTTTCCTATTTTTTTTTTTGGTAACAAATCTTTCCTATTTTTTGTCGTGTTTTACGATAATTGAGCTCTCAGTAAAGAATAGTCCACAAAATATGGATTTGGCATGGTTCGTTTATTTAAACGTTGCGCTTGTATAAATATCCACAAAGATTCAGCTAGCTTTGTTTATATAATCTTTGATAAAATATTCCAACTAAGAAAAGAAACGTATAGTCTTTTTCCAAAAATCAAGTTTATATCGTTTTCAAATGAATGATTTTTTATCTTTATGCGTGCCTATATTAAAAACCTTACACGGATAAACTAAGAAGACAACTCTCGTGTGAGCAGCACCAAAGCCATCCCCCCGATGCTGACATTTACCTACCCAAAAGTTTCTTAACATTTTACATAATTGTTTGTATTTTGGTATGTTATTCCAGTTCATAAATGTGTTTGTATATAATTGTTCATATATTTATTATGTCAAAGTTTTGTGTAGCCAAAAAGGTCTAAAGAGAAATGGCAGAATATCTTTGATTTTGCTAAACGTGTATTGGATATATATAATTTATACTCCATTCAACTTAACCATGCCCGATTGATTTTGGTTGGGGTAGAACCAAAATGTGATTAAGACTTTAATAATTTGCTAAATATTATAATTAAAAATAAAAGAAAACCTTTAGTTGTGTGTGTTTTAAACTAATGGAATAGATTGTGTATTAATACATATAGCATAGATTTGTGACTTCTGAGAGACCAAAAGAAAAGAAAAATATTTCAAACAAATCTACTAATTGAAATGGTTCGTAATGTGTAGCCTTTCTTTACTAGGTTTGGTTTTATGATGACAGCTGAAAAGTAAACACTACAAGAAAACGTGCTCATAACAACGAAGATTTACGACGAAAATATTTCGTCGTAAATTTACATGGTGTTTACAACGCAGTTACGAGGAATCTAACTTTCGTCGTAAACGCCATGTAAATTTACGACGAATAATGTTCGTCGTAAAATCCATGTAAGTTTACGACGAAAGTACGTGAAATGAGAAATACGTCGTAATTATTACATCGACATTACAACGAAACATGTTACCGTTATATTTAGATGAAAACGTGTATTTAATGTGCTTTAACTTACTTAATTTCGTCGTAAAGTCGTTGTAAATATTATGTTAAAACCATATAAAATCCATGTAAAACATTCCTTGTAAAATCGTTGTTATATTTCAACTACCCAACTCGAAAATTTCTCTATATATATGTCATTTCCCACAACACACAAACGAAAAAAAAATCCGAAAAAAAGATTTCAAAAAAAAATCTAAGAAAAAAATGGCCGGTGGCGGTAGTATTTACGAGTTACGGAGTT
>NC_027750.1:38118521-38118741 GCF_000695525.1 Brassica oleracea var. oleracea
AAAAATGCGGGCCTGGTAACTTCGTCGTAAACGCGGGCCTGGTAAATTCGTCGTAAACCGGCGTTTCTACGTAATTTCGTCGTAAATCAAAAAACGCGGGCCTGGTAACTTCGTCGTAAATGAAAAAACGTGGGCCTGGTAACTTCGTCGTAATATTACGTCGCGTTTACGATGAATCATTTTCTATATATTGAGACGCCGAGACGAGGCTTCCTCGTTC
>NC_027750.1:38118825-38119200 GCF_000695525.1 Brassica oleracea var. oleracea
GTTATTAATTAGTTAGGTAATTAGTTTAGGTGATTAGTAAGATAATTAGTTTAGGTGATTAGTTAGATGACGGAATACTATACTTTAGGTGATTAGTTAGGTAACGGAATAATTTTTTAATTATGTCGTCATAATTGATTAAATTTATTTAAATTTTTTTTAGATGGCTCCTAGAAGGAAACCAACAGCACCTACTTATACCCAGTCGTTTGGCGATGGTTCCGGTACATCTTCTTCCGATGCAGTTCCAGACTATGCAGTTCCAGACTCTCAGACTTCTCAGAGAGTTTTTTCGAGTCCTCCTCTTCCACCGCAAATGCCTCCACCTCCTCCTCCAGCGGCTGCACCTGAGCCTGTCCCAGAAGGTGCAGTTCA
>NC_027750.1:38119310-38119532 GCF_000695525.1 Brassica oleracea var. oleracea
TTTATTACATTAAAATTTAATTAATTTTTATTTTCTAACGGTTAATTTTTTTTTTCCAGGTTTGGGGCTAACAACCGTGTTAGCCGTAGCGTTTCGGCGACGATTAAGGGTTACTACGACGGGGCATACCCGAACTGGAGCAAGACACCAAATCACGTTAAGATCACGTGGTTTAAATGTTTTGCGGTAAGATTTTTAAATTTAATTAAATTTTCACTTTTA
>NC_027750.1:38119965-38124053 GCF_000695525.1 Brassica oleracea var. oleracea
GAGTCTCCCGATGGATTACCAGTCACATTGTCCACCGAAGAGGTCGACAAAATCTTCGAAGATGTACAACTTAAAATTTTTGTTTACATTATTTTAAATATTTTAACATAATTAACTATATTAATATATGTTTTGATTTTATAGGTGGCTCCTAAAAAGAAGGGACGGATAGTCGGTATATGCTCTGTTAACGAAGTTGCAAGGGCAACTTCGTCATACACTTCGAGACAGGATGAAGAGACTGCTCAGATAAAGGCTCGAATAGATAGCCAGCAGGTTCGTTTAGACTCTCTTGAGGATTTGCTAGACGTGATGGCCGTGGGAAACCCGGTTATGCAGAGAATGTTGAGTGAGAGACGAGCCGCTCTTGGAATGCCACCACGAGATCCCCAAGAGTCCGATCCAACCCGTCAACAGCCGATCAACCCCACCAACTACTTCGAGAATAAGTAGTTTTTTTATATTTCTGTTTGTATTATGAATTTAAATATTATTGCATGACTTTTTAAATGACTTTTTAAAATATGTTTTTCAATTTCATATTTCGTTTTAAAATTTAAATATTTTAAATTCTGAATATTAAATATAAATTAAAATTTATTATATACTAATTAATAATAATATAATAAGAAACGATGTAAACTCTTCGTAAACATTACATGGAGTTTACATCGAATGTTTACGAGTGATTAACATCGAAATATTTACGAGGATTTTACATCGAAATGTTTACGAGTGATTTACAACGAATGTATTTACGTGTGCTTTACATCGAAATAATTACGTGGGCTTTACGACGAAATCTTACGTGTCGTTTACGACGAATTTTTTCTCTGCGCTTTACGAGGAATATATTTCTTCGTAAACGTAACGAGTCGTTTACGACGAAACCTCCGTTACGACGGACGTTTAACAACGAAACGTCTTTCGACGTTAATTCGTCGTAACACCCCGTTTACGACGAATTTACAACGAATACTGTCCTAATAAAAAATATGTTTTCTTGTAGTGAAACATTTGCTTACCCAAATTCAGAAGTTGTAATATTTGATCTTCAAAAAAAAAATTGCTTTTCGATGGTACATAATGGTTGCCGTTATGTTCTTTCGTACCGTGTCTTGAAATTAAGATCTTAGCCTTTTTTTCTTTCAAGAATTAGTTACATATATTATTTGTCCTTTGTTTGTTCAACTGAAGGTATAGTAAACATTTCTTAGCAAATTAAAAGTTGACCGAAAGAAAAAACTTTTCTTAATAAAGGAATAAACTAAAAGACATTATATGCCATGGACACCAAAACCCGATCCGAGAACGCATCAAGTCAGGAGAGGTTTGGGAGAAAAGTAAAATATCAGAGGCCACATACACTTGTGGCTGAAAACGGAACAAAATGCTGACGTGTTATCCATTTCACTTGTTAAAACGTATCTAAATCTCAAATCTCACGATTTACCGAAACAACGAGACCCTCAGCTGAACAAAAAAAAAAAAGAAAATAATGCAGGAAAGTAAAGATCAAGAGATTAAGCTCTTCGGCATGAAAATTCCTCTTTCAACGGTTCTTGAGGCTGAAGAAGATGGAATATCGGCAGAAAAGGTATTGATTCTTGCTTTGTTACTGAGATGGATCGACGAAAACATGGTTTTGATTCTGTATGTTAAACTGGAAAGGGGGTTTCTATGTTTTTGTTAATTTTTTCGTGAAAGGCAAACTTCAAGGTTTTATATTCAAAGTTAGACGAATGAGTAAAATCGTGTTTTGAAGATAGTTCTTAAGGCAAAACATGTATGTTCCCGGCTTCTAAGTTTTTGGTAAACTTGAGGTTGTAGTATTATTATTTTGTTAGGTGACTTTTCATGAAACGAAAAAGCAAATTCGTTTCTACATAAAATAATACTAAAACGATTGCTTTACTTTTAATTAAATCAATAAAAGTTAGACAAAGAATTTAGGTTTTTGGTAAAGCATGTTATCAAAAGACATTTTTTCTCCGACAAATTTTTATGCAGAGATACTCATAGTAATATACTCATAGCAATATATGATTTTTAGTTAATTTCTGCCTTTTATAACTTTTTTTTTTGTTCTCGGCTTTTATTATATGCTTTCAAAAGTTATTCTTTTATTCATACGTCTCTAACAATCCGATCCGATTCTCGTGGCTCAGAACCAAAACGAGACATTAACTGATCAAGTGGAAAAAGACAAAACATTAAGAAAACCTACCAAGATTATTCCGTGTCCAAGATGCAATAGTATGGAAACCAAGTTCTGTTACTACAACAACTACAACGTAAACCAACCTCGCCATTTCTGCAAAGCTTGTCAAAGATACTGGACCTCTGGTGGGACCATGAGAAGTGTCCCTGTCGGAGCCGGACGACGCAAGAACAAGAACAACTCATCATCTTCTTTACATAATTACCAGCACGCCACCATCTCTGAAACGAATGGCCCGGTCCTTAGTTTCACCCATGGGGATGTTCAAAAGGTCTCAAATAATTATAGGTTAATGCATTCGTGGCCATACATGTGGAATCCCGGTTTTTACCCGGTTTACCCTTATTGGAACGTTCCAATGTTGTCTTCTTCCCCTAATCCAAGTCCTAATTCTACTCTTGGTAAGCATTCGAGAGACGAAGATGAGACAATCAAGCCAAAACATAGGAATGGGTCTGTATTGGTCCCTAAGACTTTAAGAGTTGATGATCCTAATGAAGCTGCAAAGAGTTCTATATGGGCAACACTTGGGATCAAGAACGAAGTTATGTTCAAAGGGTTTGATTCTAAGAAAGAAGGTAAGATTAACAACGAAGAAACTGAGACTTCTCTCGTTCTCTGTGCGAATCCAGCTGCGGTATCAAGATCAGCCAATTTCCATGAACGGCTGTGATCCTATGCATACTATATAGAGAACTTTATGTGTAGATGTGGCTTACATTTTCCTTTTCTTGCTGATTGACTTTGTATTCATAGGCTTAAACATTTTTGTATCATCACTTAAATTTCTAGTTCTGTTTAAGTTTGATTGTTGTTGTACGAAACTACGAATAAATAACGGTGATCGAGAAGTTCGTTTTGACCGTTGTTTGCATTATATTCGCTAGTTTGATAGGGCTAAACAGTAAAAAATCTAAAAGACTATTGCAAAATATATACATGAGGTAGACATCATCACTTTACACATGAGTGGATAAATAGAAACAAGATAAGATCAGATAATGAATAAAAGTGACGTTTCATGAATTTTACCTCTTTTATGCAATACGTAATTATTGTGAGTTTGAATGTGGGCACGAAAAGACAGCACAAGCTCAAGACAATGCAATTTTTTTTGGTTGAATTTGGAAACAAGCTAAACAAAAAGCAAGAAACTATGGTGAATATTAGGGAATTTTAGAGCATGATTATCAAGGTTTCTTAAGAGAGTTTTTAAAGTTAATGAGCCATTTAATTAAATCAAAACTAAATAAAATATATGTTACCGAACCTTGATTATTAAGAGGGTTCTTACCCAAGAATCAGCGAACCATAAACAGTGCATATGTTTTTTTTTTTTTTTTTTTTTTTTTTTTCTTTTCTTCTCCCTAGGACGACGATGGCTTTTCATTCCTGTCATCGCAAATAATCATGTCCTCCCTGTCTCCTCCACCGGCGGAAGCTCTGCGATTCACTACGCAGGTAACTCTCGGTAGCTCGTATATGAATCATCTCTAACGCTTTAGCGGTGAATCATGATTTCTATGGTCTTCTTGCTTGTTGGGAGATAGGGAGGCACTACAAGAAAACATAATCTTAACAAGGGCGGTTTTCCTCGTTATTTCGTCGTAAAAGAGGCTTTACGACGAATTAGCGAGGAAACGCGTTTGCTCGTTACACGTCTGTCGTAACACATATTTCCTCGCTAATTCGTCGTAACTTAGCGAGGAATATATTTCGTCGTAAAGACGAAGTAGGGCGATTCGTCGTAAAGACCACGTCAATATTCCACGTAAGGACGTTGCTATAATTCCTCGTAAATACCTCGAAAATAGTTCCTTGTAATCTACACGTAAATACCTTGAAAGAGTTTCCTCGCAAAATACAC
>NC_027750.1:38124153-38129604 GCF_000695525.1 Brassica oleracea var. oleracea
CGAAGAGAAGAACCGGTACTGCACTGATCACGCCGAGCTCTTCAGGTACCAATTTGAGATTTTTTTTTAATCTGAGGATGATTGAAATCGTACTATGATGATAACAGATTAATTGAAATGGCTTATGCAGGCAGGATAGCTATTTTGCTTACTTGTTTGGACTTTGGAGTCAGGGAGCCTGATTTCTATGGAGCTATTGTGAGTTTTCCTCCTATTTTTCCAATCACTGCTTAACCAATGAATTAATTTGATTCTCTTTCCTTTAGGTATTGGAAGTGGGAAATCTATCCTTTTTATTCCAAGGTTGCCTGAGGATTATGCTGTCTGGTTAAGGGAGATAAAGCCATTGTCGCACTTTAAGGTAGTTTTTGTGGAGTTGCTTTGGTCTTGTTAGTTTGTTCAATGCTTTTTAAGCCATTTCTTTTGCTGAAGGAAACGTATATGGTTGACATGGTTTACTATGTGGATGAAGAGGTTATCCAAGTCTTGAGTGAACAATTCAAGGGATCTGGAAAGCCCATGTTGTATCACAAGGAGTCGATTCTAGTGATTTGGAGCAAGTAGTGCCTGATACTTATCAAATATTGTGCAGGTCAATTGTAAATTTACAAGTGGCCAGAGTCTAATCTACAATGTAAGTGCCTCATAAGATTTGTTAAACGTGGATGTAGTATAGTTCTGTGCTTCTTTTTTTTCTTTCTATTTTTGTTCACAATTCAGAGTTTGGTGACGCTCTTGAATCTTTATATCTATCTTGGTTCTTTGATTTGTCTTTCTTCTAGGCTGTTCTGAAAGCACATAATTCTGTAATCTCTGCGATGAAGATATGCACAAGTAAGATTAACCGAGATGCTATATAGCCCTGTTTAAGTGTGCACGCAGATGCAGTCACTGGGATTAACTATGAGCTTAAGCTTGTATTCTCAGTTTGCTATTATCTATTTTGAATTACGAATTACATCTCCATATGATTATTCTCGTTTCAAATTATTTTCATTTTACTAATCTTTGTTTTCGTATTTTTATTTTAAAATATATGTTTAAAATGTTATCTTTTACTGTGTTTTATTTAAAAAATAAAATTTTCCTTTAATAAAACAATGTTTAATATTTTATTTTTAAAAACCCTTAATTAAAAAACTACCAATGGAACACAAAAACTAAGCTCTAACTGGTAACCATCACAGGAATATTAGGAACAGATAGGAAATGAACTGAAAGAAATTAAACTATAGGAATGATGAAGAATAATGATTTCTTATCATATGTATATTTCTTTACGATAAAAGAAATGAGAAGGAATGCATTGTTCCTCTTCATTCCTTGATCACTATTCATATCCTAAGTGTTACTTAACTATAATTCTTATCTAACATTTATTATTAAAAAGGTAATTAAGAAATCCAAATGGGATTATAAGGTTAATCATGCTCTTGCATTGCTTAAAACCTCGTGTATGGTGCACAAAAAAAAATTAACCTCGTGTATAATGTTCATATATTTTGTTTTGTGTTAGTGCATCTTCGTAGTATTTTTCTTTAGATATATTGTTTTTAGACTAAAACGAAGAAAAATAGACAATCTCTTTCCCTCGACGAGACAGTCTGAAACTAATGTTGAGAAAGTTCATATCATATCTTTCTTATTTCATTCGTTATCTTTTTGAATATTTACGCTGGAAAGGAAGGCGCACATTGTTTTCCAAAAAATTATTTCTTTCTGAACTAGGGGTCTGGTATCTAATACTAGCAACATAGATATTTTGGATAACTCAACGAGTATTGGGCACAAATGTGATATCCTAAACTTTTTTTTTTTGGTCAATCCTAAACCTTTTGTTATTTCCATTTAGTGCTATAAAGTGTGGGACAGAGTATTTATTGGGAATAAAAGTAAAGAGCAAATCAAGTTGCTTTTCTTCATTTTTTTTTTTTTTGCCTTTTCATAATTTCACTTTGTTGCAAAGCAGTTTGTACCTTTCTCTAAAAATTTGAGTGTGATTGTATTGCATTTTTAGAGTAATTTTTTACTCTACTTTTTTATTTACTCCAGCTAAACGTATACCAATCAGGTGGAATTTTTTTTATATTTTATTTTTATTACTCCATTTACTTTTTTTTTTTTGAAACACACTTAGTTTTACTCTGTATTATGCTAGAGTAATAGTGTTTCCACTCATTTTTTCATTTCTTTCTTATTTTTCACCATTTTTATCATTCACCTATTTCCACATTTTTATTTACTCCTTTTTACTCCAGTTGTATCCAATCACACTCTTCATAGTATAACCAAATTATTATTCAATTAGCAGATAATTGATGAATTCTATTAGTAGAAAACGAGACATGATATTGGAAGAAAATAGTGAAGATTGATAAAGATAAGTCCACAAAGTGAACTAAAAGAGAACTTTAGATGAGTGGACTTCCACATGAATGGCTTCTCCTACAAATATGACTCGTGTAAGGTAAACCATATGTTTCAGTTTTAAGAATGACGGTACTAGAGAGATTAATACAACTAGAAATGAGATATAGACAGCATAGAAAACAAAATATTATCTTTGTACATGTGTTAGTGATCAATATTGTAATTTATAACGCTTAAAAACTGCTCTACATAGAATTACTATACGTCTATTACATATGAACTTTTAAGGACATAGCATAGTCCAGACTCTCGACTTATACAAGATATAGACAAACAAGTGTGCTGCTGATACGAAAAACTACTGAGAAAATGTAGCAACTAATTAAAGATTTGTTCAGTGAAAGAATGATCAATGGAAAGGATATCATTTTTTATTCAATTCTCGTTTTTTTTTTTTGTGGAAACATTTCAATTCAATTCTTGTTCAATTAATTTTTTTCAGTTTCCTCAAATGGGCGGAACATAATCCTGGAACAACTAAACACAAAAACCACCACATATCCACCTGCTGCACCGAAACTTTGAGCAGATCAAATCTACTGTTCATCTCTTCGACATCCTTTCTCAGTTCAAAATTTCTATGTGCAAGTTAAAGAGAATACGTTGTCGTCACTAAGATAGAGATTTGCAATATATTAAGAATGATATGAGATGAGCTCTAAAACAACCTTCTTTATAAAAACACTCTTTCATCGAATTTGGTTTTTGTTTTTGGATGTTCTGCGAAGAAACCTAATCAACATAAACCTTCAATTAAAAAATACACATCAATTCAACTCGATAGTCACTCCATTCGGCGTAAAGTAATGAATGTCGTTTGGAATTTAGACATAATGAAAATTGTTGTAAAACTTAAGAGAATATAATCTTATTCTTATTAATTAAGGAGACTTTTATATATAGGGAATTACACCGTCATAAAATAATGAAAAGAATACAAATCATAAACGAATAAGGAAAGGAAACTAGGGTTTTTTTTTCTCTCTCTCTCTCTCTCTAAGGCGCCGGCTCTCTCTCTCTAGTATGGGCTGGTTATGAACATCCATAATATGATTTATAACACTCCCTCTTGGATATCATAACCATACAGAGTTTGCAATACGCTTTGGATGTTGCCTCATTAAAACCTTACCAGGAAAACCCAGTGGGACAAAACCATGGTGAAGGAAAAAGAGTACAACATGTATTACTCCCCCTGTTTCTGAACATCACTGAAGGTCTTTCAACCTACGCATCTCAATCTGATGCATGAGCTTCCTGAATGTGCAGGTCATAAGTGATTTGGTGAACAGCTCTCCTGAGTTGTCGCTGGAACGCACTTGGACTACTTGGACCTCGTCGGCTTTCTGTAGCTCGTGCGTGAAGAATAACTTAGGTAGTATGTGCTTCGTCCGGTCCCCTTTGATGTAGCCATCCTTAAGTTGAGCAATGCAAGCTGCATTGTCTTCATACATCACAGTTGGTGTGTCCTTGCCTTCAGTCATCCCACAATCGACTTGGATATGGTTGGTCATGGACCTTAACCATACACATTCGCGGCTGGCCTCATGAATGGCCAAGATCTCCGAATGGTTGGATGATGTGACCGCGATTGTCTGCTTCATGGAACACCATGATATGACCGTTCCACCATGTGTAAACGCATAGCCTGTCTGTGATCGAGCATTGTGTGGATCCGAAAGATAACCTGCATCAGCAAAACCAACTAAACCTTCTTTGTTTTGGTTAATATAAAATAGACCCAAGTCTTTCGTTCCTCGCAGGTAACGAAGAACATGTTTAATCTCGTTCCAGTGCCTTTGGGTCGGACAATAGCTAAATCTAGCCAATAGATTCACGGCAAAACATATATCTGGTCGTGTGTGACTAGCCAGATACATCAAAGCTCCTATGGCACTGAGATATGGCACTTCGGGACCAAGGACATCTTCATCGTCCATCTTAGGACGGAACGGATCAGTGTCCAGGCCGAGGGACCTCGCGACCATGGGGCTCGACAACGGATGAGACTCGGCCATATTAAATCTCTTGAGTACCTTTTCTGTATATGCCATTTGATGCACAAGGATTCCATCTTTAATGTACTCAAGCTGTAATCCCAAATATAATTTTGTTTTTCCTAGATCTTTCATCTCGAATTCTTTCTTAAGATATTCAATGAGGAGACATACTCCCCTGTGGTGGATGCTACTACATTTAGATTCCTGATAAGTCTGGCTATAAGAGAAAACTTATCAGGAATCTAAATGTAGTAGCATCCACCACAGGGGAGTATGTCTCCTCATAATCGATTCCTGGTCTCTGTGAGAATCCTTGTGCAACAAACCGTGCTTTATATCTCACTACTTCACCATGTTTATTTCTTTTCCTCACCAATACCCATTTGAATCCAACTGGTTTGACATCATAGGGTGTCCGGATTATAGGACCGAAGACACCTCTTTTCTTTAAAGAATTTAACTCCACGTTTATAGCTTCTTTCCATTTGATCCAATCTGATCGTTGAGTGCACTCATAAATAGACGTGGGTTCATGATCCTCGTTTAAATCCATAAGTGCAAGTGCTACCTTGTATGCAAATATATCATCAATGTCGACATTCTTTCTGTTCCATTGTATCCCAAACAAGGCATAATTTATCGAGATCTCATTATTATCAGGATCATCAGTGCCATGAAGCTTGGCGTCCCAAGCATCAGTGTTAGGCACATCAGGACCGTCGTCCATGTCTAAAACCTAAGGATCGGACGCGGCCACATCTCGGGTAGGATCGGCCGCGGCCATGTCTGGTGTTCCGGCCTCGGATTCAGCACCTTTCTTTGTTTTCCGAGGGTTCTTATCTTTGGAACCTATTGGTCTACCACGTTTCAAACGTTGTCTAGACTCTGTAGCAACTTGATTGTGTCCCTCTTGAACATCAATTCTAATTGGTGCATTAGCAGCTGGTATAGATGACTTTGTCACTCTTTTCGGGTCAGCAAAGGAATCTGGCAATTGATTAGCTAGCTTTTGTAAATGTAT